>NC_056751.1:663084006-663391506 GCF_019279795.1 Protopterus annectens | reverse complement strand
TTATGCACTGTCCTTGAGGAAGGCACTTAACCAGACAGCTTTGGGGCAACTGGAAATTTGGGGTAGGCTCCTCAATAACTCAGTGGACTGCAAGCTTAGTAACTACCTATGAACCAGAATATTTCTGGTGTAAAGGAAGGAAACTGACTCTAGTAAACAGGACTGTCATCATATAAGCCATGTTCTGTGGATGCTATCCTTGGTTTCCTTAATACTGACAGTGTTTATTATTTAGCTGCAACTAAATGGGACATGAAGTCTATGCATTTAATGTTAAAATTGTAACTGTGAATACATTTTAATTTAGCTTGTTTTTTGCTGGTACAAAGATGTGGAATGCACTCTTTGGGCTACAACAGTTTGTCTATCTCTTAGTGCAGATAAGTAAGGTTATGAGCTGTTAAAAATATTTTTCCTGTAGTACATGGTTTGATTGTTCCAGCCTTTATTTCTCTTTTACATGACTGTCAAGTTACTTCACCAAACAGTACTCCTGGTGTACGCCTGAAAAAGGCCCATTTGTATCCAGTGAGCTGTCCCAGGTTCTTAGGGAATGCATTATACATTTGTCTTTTGAATTCCTGCATCTTTTACAGACATTAATTAGCACTTCACTTTATGCTATTTGAGTCTAAATCCTAGCACATCTCTTGTAGTTTATCACTACGTGCATTTTCATTAAATGTGAGTATTAAGGGAAGAAAATTTTACTGTTTCGCATGCTAAGTCTGTTTTTAATGTATGTTTTGTTTAGAAACTAGCTGCCAGTGATTTTTCTGTAAAATTTGAATTAAAAGTTTCAAATAAAATTCATATGTCTGTGATAATTGAGTAAGTAAAGAAGAAAATAATTTGCACAGTGACAGGTTTGATCAGTGTTTATTATATCTGTGGGCGGACAACCAATTAATGGGCTACTGGTATGGCTAGTGGGGGTTTGATATGATTCATTGCTCTGCATAAAGTGCCATTTAGCCATGATCTGGCTCCATTGACTCTGCCGGTGCATGCTGCAACAATACAACATTATTTGCTGCTGCTGTAATTGTTGAATACAGGTATTGGTGGTTTATAAAAAAAAAAAGGTTATGTCTTACCATAATGTTCCATCTGTGTTGTCGCTCTTCACTTATCCTTGACTGTGGGTTCAGTTCTGTATATCAGAACCAACTCAGCCATTATTCCAGCTTGTGCCTTCCAAAACTCCCGAGCTAAGCTTTACCCATAATGCTCCTCGCAGGATTATCTCAGATTGAGTTTGCATAAAATAGTGACAGACAGGAAGTAACAGACTAGAGACCATATCTGAATTCCTAAAAGGGAAAGCCTTTTGGGAAAGATCCATTCCAACAAGAAACCAAAGGGCAGGGAGGCGGAGGGTGGGGATGTCAAGGATAAGTGAAGATCGACAACACAGACGGAATGTTATGGTAAGACATAACTTCTTTATCTTATGTTGTCAATCTTCACTTAATCCTTGACTGTTGGACAGAGTCCCCAGCTACCTAAATCCTAAGAGACTATTCCTGATCACCATTGAGCCAAATGACACTCATTCCCTAGAGACCAGATCCAGCTTGTAATGAGTAACAAAGGTATGAGGGGATGCCCAGGTAGCCGCTGCACAAATATAATCAATAAAAGCTCTGGAATAAACTACTGCAAAAGCAGCTACTGCCCTTGTTGAATGTGCTTTAACAGGTCCCAGTAGTTGCACTTTCTTTTTGTTATAAATGAAAGTTATACAGTTTTTAAGTCATTTAGAGAGAGTAACTTTAGAAAAAGGTTTTCCCATAGTAGCAGAAGAGAAGGAAACACACAACTGGCCTGATTTTCTGATTTCCTTTGTTCTGTGTAGGTAAAAATGCAATTGACTATGCACATCTATTAAATGCAGACACTATTAACCTTTTTTTGAGAAGCTGGGATAGAAAACTGGAAGTAAAATAGTCTGGTTGATATTGGTTTCTGACACTATTTGTGGTAGAAAAGAAGGATTTGTTCACAATGATACCTTGTCTTTATGGAAAATAAGGTATGTCAGTTTGCAAGATAAGGCTTGTAGCTCAGATATCCTCCTTATGGAAGTAATAGCTATAAGTAACAATGTTTTCCAGGGTAAAACTTTCAGATCACAAGTTGCAGAAGGTTCTAAATGGGAATTAATTACAGACTGACGTACCAGATTCAAGTCCCAAGGTTCAGAAGGGTCTTTGTATGGGGGTCTGAGCATCAAAGTTCCTTTTAAAAAGGATTTACAAAGTTTGTGGGACATTAATGTTGTGTTATTCACACCAGTATGAAAATTTGAGATTGCAGCTAGATGCACTCATTGGGTCAAGGCAGATGCTCCTGCTTCAAAAAGGAATGTTAAAAACTCTAGGACCTTATCAAGTGGTGCTGAAAATGGATCAAGATTAGTCTCTGAAGGCCATTTTGAAAATTTTTGCCACTTAATGAAGTACAACCTTCTAGTTAAAGGTTTGTGAGAGGCTAGAACAATTATTTGAACTGGGGAAGTAAGAGTAGAATGCCTGGCAATCATTAGAACTGGAGATGTCACACAGTGAGCTTGAGATTTTGAAGATTTGGATGGACTAGTCTGTCTGGATGGGACAAAAGGTCTGGATCTGGGTCTAGTGTCTAAGGTTTCCGAATTAGATGAGGCAAAAGTAAGGGAAACCACACCTGACAAGGCCAGAATTGGGCAATGAGAATTATTTTGTTCTTCCACCGGTTGGCTGTCTTTGGAAACTGGGATATGAGAGGAATCAGCAGAATGGCATACAATAGACTGGGGGGCCAACTGTGAATGAGACTGTCTCTTGGTGACTCTCCCAGAGAGAGAATTAGGGCAAAGTAGCTGCTGCACCTATTGTTCAGGGGGGATGCTGCAGCAGGGCTGGCCCCAATGGCAAAGTATCTTTTCCGTCACCAAATTTTGAGAGACCACTCATGAGGCATTAGGATGGTTCTACTCAATTTGTTCGCAATCAACAGAATATGCATTGCAATTAGAAAGTGGTTGGATAAAACTGCCCATTGCCATAGTCCGAGTGCTTCTCAACAAAGAGAGTAAAATCTGGTTCCTCCTTGCTTGTTGACGTACCAGACTACTGGCATTTTGTCTGTTTGAATCGCAATCATTTCCAAGGGGAAGGTTTCTTGGAATGCCTGCAATGCCAAGAGCACCACCCTCATCTCTAGAACATTGATGTGCAAATTGGCCTTTAACTGGGTCCAAGTGACTTGGAATGTGTTTCCCAGACATTGCCCCCCCCCCCATCAGGGACACGTCTGTGGTCACTATGGCATGGGGTTGAAGAGTGACAAAAGGTCTGCCTGACAAAATTTCACTGGAGTGAATCCATCAACTTAGGTGTCTCTTGCATAAGGTGATGGTTAATACCAGATGGGACATTGGCTGATTTGGTAATGACTGTTGGGATGCCAAGAGCCACTGAAGAATCTGCGTGTGATATCTTGTAAGGGGAACTAAAGTGATGGAGGCTGACATTGATCCTAGAGTTTGTAGCAGCAGCCTTGCAGTCACAATTTTGCTGTGAATAATCTGACTGACCTGTGATCTTATTCTTTGAGTCTTTCTGAGGGAAGAAATGTAATGCCAATGTTTGTGTTTAAGATTGCTGCTGTGAATTCCAATTGCTGCGTTTGCTCTAGATTGGATTTTTCATAGTTTATAGTGATCCCCAGTGAGGAACAAGTTTGAAGAACGTAGTCTCTTGCCTGTAAGAGTAGATGCGTGGTGGGAGTGGTGAGGATCCAGTCATTTAGGTTTGGGGAACACATGGAATCCTTGCAGTCTGAAGTGGGCTGCTACCACTGCCATGCATTTGGTGAACACCCTGGGGACTGTGGTGAAACTGAGCTCTGAAATGATAATGACTGGTTCCCAGCCAGAAGTGCAGGAATCCTTTGGATTGCTTGTCCATCTTTATGTGATAATATGCATCCTGAAGATCTATTGAGCACATCCAATTGTCTTTTCCTAAGAATGGAAGTATAGACTGAACCGCGACCATCCAGAATTTGGTTTGTTGAACTGACTTGTTCATCTGACTGAGATCCAAAATTGGTCTCCAGTCCCCTGTTTTCTTTGGCACTAAAAAGAATCTTGAGTAAACTCCAGATCCAATCTGGTCTGGTAGGACTGCTTGCAAGACTCTTTTGTCAAGCAGTTTTTGAATTTCTAAGACTGCTGCATCCCTGTGACTAGGTGGAACCTCTAGGATTTTCTTCAATATTCTGGGTTTTTCTGAGAAAGGGATATTGTAACCTTTGGTTATGATCCTCTGCACTCAATTGTCCATTGTTTTCCTGAGCCAGGCAGGTAGGTGCAGGGATAATCATTCCCCGACTACCTCCAGAGGATGGCAATCGGGGCCTCCTTTCAGAGGCACTGATAAGAGTTACCAGGGAAAGAATCCCTGGATTCCTGATTTTGTGGGCCACCTCTGCCTCATACATGGCATCTTCCATTGTTACTCCCCCCTCTGCCCTGGTGGAAGTCACTGCCATGTGAGTCGTGGAAAGGTCTCCATTGGACTTCTTCAACCATAGCTTCTCACTTTTCTGGTTCCTGGAGTAAGACCATTGAGGAGTGGAAAAGTGTATGCCCATCGCAGGAAGGGTCTTTCCATCTTTCAAACATCTGGCAAGGGTGTCTTTAACTTTGGGGCCAAAAAGGGATGTTCTGTCAAAAGGACCATTGACGAAAGAAGACTTAAAGGGCTCAACAAACTCACATAAGCACATCCAGGTGTATCTCCTAATGGCTACGCCCGAATCTGCTGCCCTCATCGTTCCTTCCACTGCATGTGGAATAAGCCTCATGGATGACTTGCAAATAGAATCTAGGGTTGCCAGCTGGGATGTTACACTTTCTTCAATCTCTTCAGCTACTGCTCCTATTGGAGTATCTCATAGTTCTTTTATCAGACTTATCAGATCTCATTGAAGTCTCATAAAACGTGCCATGTAATTCAAGGACCTCAATGAGAAGGTTGATGAAGTGTATGCATGCTTCCCAAATCTATCCATTATCCTAGACTCTTTATTAGGAGGATGGATAGTAGGACTTTCATCAGCAGGATTGGTGGCTGCTGCTACCACCATGACATCTACTGGTATTCCTTTTGCCCAATGCTGCTGATCCTAAGCAGCTGACAAAATATGGTCTGGTCTCTTTGGGATTGGCTCAATAGAATCAGGTATCTTCTAAGCCCACTGTGCAATTAATTTAATCAGATCGTCAGTGGGTGGAGAGATTCAGGAGGTAGAGGGTTGGGCATGGAAAGCCTCTAGATATACCAATTCCTCTGAGGAAGGCTGAAAGGAAGTCCAGCCATCCCTCTGTTTCAGGATCTCTAGAATGTCTCTGAAGGAAACATCTTTTCGGGGGTGACTTTGGGGAACCTCCCCCTTCATCAAAATCAGTATCTTCAATGAAAGACCCTTCAGGGGACTCTAAGTGCTTCCTCTTGCATTTCCTCTTCAGGGGTACCTTTTTGGTGGGATGGTATGGAGATGTATCTGAAGAGGACATGACCACTATGGTTGGATCCTGAGGCTTCTGTGCCCGCTGTCCCAGGGTGGAGCCTGGAGGCAGGTCCTGGTGAGGGGAAGGGCAGGCCTGTTGCTCTGATGAAAGTGGTGTTGACTGTATGCCCACAGTGGACAACACTCTCTCCATAACCTGGAAGGCAGGTCACCCCCAGAGGAATGGGAACCCAGAATAGAAATAGATTCTTTCAAAACTGTGGTCCAATCCCCAACCGAGGAGGCCACCTCTGAAGCAGAAGCTGGCATTAAGTTAATGTGTGCCAACACTCCAAGGAGCATGGATGGCTCCAACAACACTAGAGTGGAACCATGCTTCCTGGAACTGGCAATGAAGCTGTGACCCCAGCAAGTCTCCAGTTCAGACAGAAACAAAGAGCTCAAGGGTATTTTCAGCACAGGAGAAGTAGCTCTGACCAACACTGAGACAGTTGAAACTAGGACTGCCAGCACTGGAAACTCTGAAGGCTCAGTTGGAGTCAGAAGAGGAACAATCACTGGAGTCAAGATAGGTAAGGTTCCATTACCAAATAGGCTAGGAACTGTAGAAGTGTACAATCCCTTTACCACCAGCCTCAAAACATCAGATTCTATGAGGCTCTTGGTGGAACAGACCAAAGAGACTGACAGAGATCTGGGTTTCTCCAAGAAGGGGCTTGTAGGTTGGTCTATGACAGGGTCTAGTGAGATGGAATACCTAGTATGTGGCTTTTCTTTAAAGAGAAACTCCTTTGGTTCTGAAGATGTCTGCTCTGAAATAGTAGAAGTAGATGCCAAAGTTGTCAGTGCAGAGATAAGCACCGACAGCACCAAAGGTAAAGTTTTTTCCTCAGTCAGCTCTGATGAAACTGTAGGAACCAGGGAAGTCTTAGGCATTTTTGATAATGATGCCAAAGATACTGTTGGCACTGAGCTGTTTGTCTTCTTTGAATGTCCATATTTAGATGAGGAAGAATATGAAGAAGGGGAGCTAATGTCCGATTTTGAGTTTGAAGAATCAGATATGGCCTCGTCGAAAGAAATTTTAATAAGATCTTTTAGAATGAGCTTGTTTTTTTCTCTCAATAAGGGTCCAGTGACTGAAGCCATGACAGCTGGCACAGTCTTCCTGAAGGTGCACCGGGCCCAAACAATACACACACGAGGAGTGTCTGTCTCAGTTGGGTAATTTATGCTCACACTTCTGGCATCTCTTGAAACCAGAAGTTCCCTTGTTTTTTCAGCCATTGCAAATAAATACACAGGCAGAAAAGAAGGTGGAAAAAGAAATTAACATATTATAGTTTAAAGTTTCAATTTTTTTTTTAAAGGAAAACCCGTACCAACAATGCTAAGAAAGATTTACCTAACAGTAAAAAAAGGAAAGGAAATGAGGTAAAGGGCCCAACAATGGTACAAAGAATTACCTTAACAGTAAGGGAGAAGAAATACCGATGATGGTATGTACAAGAAAACACTACTTGTGTTAAGAAACAAAAGCAGTAATAGAGTAGCTGGGTATAAGAAAAAGGGAAAGAAGTCACTAAAATGGAGATTTAAAGAGCGATCTCACTTACAACAAAGAAGAATTAGCTTGCTGGAGAGCTGTTTTGATTGATACATCTGGCACTGAAAGTGGCAAACGAGATCTGAGGTAATCCTGTGAAGAGCATTAAAGGTAAAGCTTAGCTCAGGAGTTTTGGAGGCCATGAGCTGGAATAGTGGCCGAGTCAGTTCTGATATACGGAACCAAACCCACAGTCAAAGATTAAGTGAAGATTGACATCAGGTCAGCAGTTTAAGGGCAGCACTAGTGTGCATTTGCGTAAAACATATTGGAATATTTCACAGTGGTCAGTTTTATCACAATCAGACATGTGATGTGGACACAGTCAACGAAGCGGCTGTAATTGTTGACTACAACTAGTGGTGGATTATAATAACAGTAGTTTAAGGGTAGTACTAGTGTGCATTTGTGTAAAACAAATTGGGATGCTTCACAGTGGTCAATTTTATCAGAATCAGACGTAATATGTACACAGTCAATAAAGAGGCTGTAATTGTTGAATAAAGCTATTGGTGGATTATAATAAGAAGTTATGTCTTACCATAACGTTCCATGTTAGTTGTCTTCTTCTCACCTTCTTTCTTGCTGGAGGGGTTTGGAGCCGATCCTCGGCTCCGACTCGGCCTATACTATAGCTCAAGAGCTATTTTTTACCGGCTCGAGGCAGCCCTATATCCCACAATACCATGCGCTAACTCCCCAGATCTCGTTTGGAAGCTAAGATAGTATAAAATGTAATATTATAATAATAATATTATAATCCTGTTTTACGAGTACAGGTTACCTGCTAGTGACACTAAGGATACCATGAAAGACGCAACATATTGTATCTCCAGAAATGGAAGGACTCAGAACCTCGAGTCTATCCAGGCTAGGGGGCAGGAGGGAGGGACGCAAGAAAGAAGGCAAGAAGAAGACAACTAACATGGAACGTTATGGTAAGACATAACTTCTTAATGTTAAGTTGTCATTCTCACCTTCATTCTTGCTGGATGGGACAGTGTCCCTAGCATCTTAGTCCTGGGTGGCTCAATGGAACAGACTCCTGAGTACAGTGGAACCAAAATCAGCTCTATTTCTGGAGGCTAGATCAAGCTTGTAATGGGCAATAAAGGTATGTTTGGATGCCCATGTAGCTGCTGCACAAATGGCATCTAGTGGTAACCTTGCTTGAAAAGCCGTTGAAGTTGATAGTGCCCTGGTTGAATGAGCTTTAGGCCTAGAGGGTAGTTGCCTGTGTCTCAACTCATAGATCAAGGTAATAATAGATGTCAGCCATCTGGAAAGAGTAACTTTCGATACTGGAAGTCCTTTCTTGCCTGCAGCATAAGAGAGGAAGAGCTGGTCTGACTTTCTGAATTGTTTTGTCCTGTCTAGGTAATACCGTAATTGGCGATGAACATCTAATGAATGTAATTTTTGTTCAGCCCTGTTGGTATAGTCTGGGAAAAAGACGGGAAAATCAATGGAGTGGTTTAGATTTGCTTCCGATAACACTTTTGGTAGGAAGGAAGGGTTTGTTCTGAGAGTTACCCTATCTTTATGAAAAGCCAAATAGGGAGGACGGACAGACAAGGCTTGAAGTTCCGATACCCTTCTGGCAGATGTTATAGCTACTAAAAACAGCGTTTTTCAAGAAAGAAGTTTGAGGGAGCAAGAAGCTGCCGGTTCAAAAGGGGGTAGAATTAGTGAAGTTAGAACTAAATTCAAATCCCATTGTGGGGGTGGATCTTTGACTGGAGGTCTGAGCAACAAAATGCCCTTGAGAAAGGCTTTACAGAGTTTGTGGGACATAATATTTGCTTCTGAGAGTCCAACATGAAAATTAGCAATGGCCGCTAATTGTACCCTGATAGTGGCCGATGATGTCCCCGAATGAAAAAGCTCTGCCAGAAAGTCTAGAACCTCATGAATGAGTGCATGGAAAGGATCTAAGGATCTAGTTTGTGCCCAGTGTGAAAAACGCTTCCATTTACTCGCATAGGTCTTCCTAGTATTGGACTTATGGGAAGCCAGAATGATATCACGAACAGGAGGAGAAATAAGGGGAAGCCTGGCTATGGCTGGAAGTGGAGCAACCAAGCTGTGAGGTTGATGGAATGTAGAGACTGATGCAGCTTGCCCGTGAGGTGGGTCAACAGATCCGGAAGGGGTTCCAGATGCCAAGGCTGTTCCAGTAGGTATTTGTGCAGGAATGGGAACCAAACTTGTCGAGGCCAAAACGGGGCAATGAGGATCATTTTGGATCTCAATGCGGTTGCTTTCTGAATTAGTTGCGGGATCAATGGAAAGGGAGGAAAGGCATAAAGAAGACCCCGTGGCCAAACGTGAACAAGAGCGTCTCTGAGGGGCTGGCCTGGTAGAGGAAAAAGTGTGAAGAAGTCGAGGCACTTGCTGTTTTGAGGAGTTGTGAAAAGGTCGCAGCAAGGCTGGCCCCACTTCCGAAAAATTCCGTCTACTACCACTTGATTTAGAGACCACTCGTGAGGCATGAGGATAGTTCTGCTCAATCTGTCTGCTATGACATTGGACTTCCCGGGGATGTGCGTTGCTATCAGAAACCGTTGAGATGAAATCGCCCATTGCCAAAGTCTGAGTGCTTCTCGACAGAGGGGGTAGGACCTTGTTCCGCCCTGCTTGTTTATGTACCACACCACAGACATATTGTCCATTTGAATTGCTATAGTCCCCGTGGGAAGAGAGCTCTGAAGGGCCTGCAACGTCAAAAGCACTGCCCTCATCTCCTGGACATTTATGTGCTGGTGGCATTCTGACTGTTGCCAAGTGCCCTGGACCATCCTGCCCTGATAATGCCCCCCCCACCCGATCAGGGAGGCATCCATTGTGACAGTGGCAACTGGAGGGGGGAGAACAAAGGGTCTGCCCTGAAAAAGCTGAGGGGAAACCATCCACCAGGAGAGATGTTTCTTGCAAGATGGTGTTATCAAAATGTTGTGGGTCATTGGCAGCTGCTGAAAGGACCACTGAGAAAACAGCATCCACTGAAGGAGTCTAATGTGGAAGCAGGCTAATGGAAGTAGAAGAATCGCCGCCGCCATGAGGCCCAACACTTTCAATACTAGCTTGACTTGGACTCTGCTGGGCTGAAACAGAAGGTGAACATTCCGCCTTATGTCTGTCACTCTCTGAGGTGGTAATGTTGCAGACATTTCTGTGGTGTTTAATACGGCACCTATAAAGTTTATACATTGACAAGGCGACAAGGAGGACTTTGCAAAATTTATAGAAATACCCAGGCTGTTGCAAAGATGGATAGTATAATCCCTGGCCATTATATGATCCTGTTTGGTGGTAGCGAAAATGAGCCAGTTGTCTAAGTATGGAAACACCTGGAATCCTTTTTGTCTCAGGTGAGCCGTGACCACTGTCAAACATTTTGTGAACACCCGGGGGGCTGTGGTGAGACCAAAGGGCAGGGCCCTGAATTGAAAATGACTGACTCCCAGCCGGAAGCGGAGAAACCTCCTGGAGCACCTGTGTATTTTTATGTGGTAGTACGCGTCCTGGAGGTCTAATGAGCACATCCAGTTTTCTCTGCCCAAAAAGGGTAGAATGGACTGCAGTGTTACCCTCCGAAATTTTGTCTTTAATACATAGTTGTTTAACCTGCTGAGGTCCAAAATGGGTCTCCAATCTCCTGTCTTTTTTGGTACCAAAAAGAATCTGGAGTAGATTCCGGATCCTAGCTGATCTGCTGGGACTGCCTGGATGACTCTTTTGTTTAACAGCTTTTTTATTTCTAGCTGAGCCTGACCCCTTTGTGCGGGTGGTACGTCTGGTAGGGGTTTTGGCGGTTGTACTGGAGGGAAAGTGAAAGGAATTTTGTAACCCTCGGATATGATCTTCTGTACCCATGTGTCTTGAGTGATGGATTGCCAGGCTTCCGGGTACAGAGATAATCTTCCCCCGACTGCCTCCGAAGGCGGACAGTCGGGCAGCTTCTCAGGGATGCTGAAAGGGTTGGTCAGGGAAAGATTCCCTGGAACCCTGGTTTTGTGGACCCCCTCTGCCCCTGGGGCAGCGTCTGTTATTATTCCCCCCTCTGCCTCTAGGGGGAAATTCACCTCGTGCGGCAGGTGCGACTCCCTGTGGTTTGCGGAACCACATCTTTCCACCTCTCTGTCCTTTAGGATAAGGTCTAGAAGGCGTGGAAAAATGGACTCCCATGGCAGAGAGAGAGTCTTACCATCTTGCTCGCATCTGGTGAGGGTATTCTTCACCTGAGGCCCGAACAATTCTGAACCGTCAAAGGGGGTGTTGGTGAAGGACGCCTTGAAGGGGTCGGCAAAGTTACAGAGTCGCATCTAAGCGTGGCGTCTCAACGCAACGCCTGTGCCAGCGGCCCTACTCACTCCATCGGCTGCATAAGAGATTAGCCGCATGGAGGAGTTAACAATGGAGTTCAGGGTAGCCAGCTGAGAGTTTATTTTGTCCTTAAACCCCGCAGCAGAAGGATCCTGTACCGTTTCACCCAGCTCTGTGAGCAAGTCTCTTTGAAGGCGGGTGAAATTACATAAATAGTTCAGCGATCGCATAGAAAATGTCGCTGAAGCAAAGGTCCACTTGCCGTACCTGTCCATGGTCCTGGACTCTTTGTTAGGAGGATGAACAGGTACAGAAGGATCAGCAAATTCCTTCTTAGTGGCTGCTGCTACCACCATAGCATCAACTGAAACACCTTTGGTGAGAAAGGATTTGTCATCTGGTGCAGAAATAAATTTAGAAGGCCTCCTAGGGGTAGGTTCCATTGAATCAGGAGCTGCCCACGCCTTTCTAGCCACTACCTCCATTAGTGAGTCGAAAGGGGGAGACACCCAGCAGGTAGAAGGGCAAGATCCAAAGGCGTCAAGGTAAACCGACACGTCCTCGGAAGGTTTGAGAGTGGACCAATTTCCCCTCTGTCTTAGGATCTCCAGGATGTCTGAAAAGGAGACATCCTCAGAGGGGGATCTGGGGGAACCCTCCAACTCATCCAAGTCGGTGTCCGACGTGACAGACTCGGGGGAGTCTATGTGCTTCCTCTTGCACTTTCTTTTCCTAGGGGGTTCCCCTGAAACTTCAGGGGAACCCTCAGAAGAGGAGGAGACACCCAAAGTGGGTACCTTATGCTTTGGATCTCTGCTGTCGGGTATAGGAGGGTGGCCAGAGACCGTAACAGGCACTACAGAGGGAGGAGCCGCAGAACTTAACCTTGGAGTGGACACTGGGTCCAGCACACTCCTCATCACCTTGAAGGCTCTCCCATCAGACATCAAAGGTAGCCCCGGCTCCGGAGAGGCCGGAACCGCCCCCGGAACCGACAGAGAAGGCTCTGAGAATGATGTCGGGACCGAACTAACCAGAGCCGAAGCTCCGAGAGGGAGAGCGGGGTCGGACAAGGGTCCAGTGCCACTCGCCCCCTCGGAGCCGACAATGGAGTCCTGGCGCCCGGACCTCTCCATGGACGGAACCAATAAAGAGGTCGGAGCTGATGACACCAGAGCCGAAGGAGGGGGTATCGGCTCCGACGTGGGCAAGGTGACAGTTCCGACGAACTCCGGCTCCGAACTCGAGAGATGAGTCGGAGGAGAAATGGATAACTGTATCGAAGGAGCCACAGTCTGGTGAGATGGGCTCTGAAGCATTTGAGCCAGCGCCTGAGATTTTATGAGTCTATTGACCACCCTCTCGATGTCGTGATCGGAGAGCCTGGAAGACCTCGATGAATGAGTCCTATGACTCCGCTCCGATAGGAGGGGGGACCTCGGAGCCGATCTAACGGACTCTAAAGAAGGGGACCTAGAGCGCTTGCGCTCTGGGGTCGGCTCCGATGATGGTTTCGAAGCGGAACCCACTTTTCTCACCTCGGAGCCAGCCGGAACCGAGGTCGGAGCCATCTCGACAACACCAGCCCTCGGCTTAGAAGCTGGAGCCGAGGGTTTGGTGGTTTTTGATGACTTCCCCGAGCCAGACTTGGACGGGGAGTCATCAGGCTTTAACAAGCCTTTTAGAATAAGCTTGTTACGCCTTTCCTGAAGGACTCTTGAACTAAATCCGTGACAAACGGAACAAGAGTCCTGCAGGTGTAAAGGCCCCAAGCAATAGACACAAGAAGTGTGACCGTCTGTCAGAGACATTTTCTGACAGCACGAGTCACACTTCTTGAATCCCGAGACCTTAACGTCTTTGGATGTTGCCCTAAGACAGTCACTCAATCAGCACACACACTCACTCACTTACACACAAGGGGGAGATGAAGGGGCTGACTAAAAAAAAAAAAAAAAAAAAAAACAACACACACACACAGAGGTGAGTAAACAGAAAAACTAAAGCCTGTAGGCCTGATTATAAAAGTTAACTATAGGGGTGGGTAGGGCTTACGAAACAAACACTATTAAGTATAATATCGATAGGGAACAAAAGTAGGGAAAAAACCTAATAAACTACCTCAAAAAATTAGAAACTTGTTGAAAAAATCCTTTACTGACCTGAGCCGGTAAAAAAGGCAACCTCGCAGCGAAGCGGCAAACGAGATCTGGGGAGTTAGCGCATGGTATTGTGAGATATAGGGCTGCCTCGAGCCGGTAAAAAATAGCTCTTGAGCTATAGTATAGGCCAAGTGGGAGCCGAGGATCGGCTCTGAACCCATCCAGCAAGAATGAAGGCGAGAATGACAACTTAACATTAATAGTTTAAGTGCCATTTTTGCTATTAGTGTCTCATACATTTTGTTTCACTGCTTACTGGAAAAAATGTTCAAAACTACAAATTTAAAATGCACTCTAACAAATGTTGCTGAATTAAACAAGAAATATAATTTAAAACTAACAAGACATATATTTTAAAACAATCAGGAAGATGAATCAAAGAACATATGTATTTATGCATAATCCTAACATATGTGCTGAGGGCCCATGGTCTGAGGAACACAAGGTTCAGGGTGCACTTAATCTGCCACTGGCCAGATGCATTTTCAATGTATGTGAGTTTCAAGGTACAGAAGTTTATTATTGCTCATGCTATGTTTGTTTTCAAAGGGAGACTGTTTTGCTTAGCAAATGACTGCCAATGCTTATGCAAAAAAAATTAGGAATATATTTGTAAATTAAATCCAAATCTCTGTAAAAGTAAAGGAAAAATGGTATGGCCACTGACAGGTTTGAACATTGTTTATGGTAACTGGGGAGAGACAAATAATGGGACACTGGAATAGATGTGGGGGGGGGGGGGTCGGCTAGTCCATTACCCTGCCTAAGGCCCCATTTAACCATGATCTGGCTCTGGGGTCAAGGACTGTGCCTTATGGAACCCCTGTGTTAACAGTGCCTGTATATGTAAAGGTATTATTAGAGTACATTTCAAATACTCTGTTTTTCAAGTAACATTTGAACCAAAGTAGTACAGAAACTCCAAAGTTAAGTTTACGAAGTTTTAAAAGAAGTGTGTGTCTGGCAGTTTCAAGTGCTCTGGTCACATCAATGAACAAATATTCTCTGAGTTTGGAGTTGTCCATGTTATTGAATATGGTGTTTGTGGCTATGTATAATGCAATCATGGTGCTGAATGCACTGCAGAATCCATGTTGTTTGTTGTAAAGTAGACTATACTTATTTATATCAATTATATATGTTAATATGGAACAACCAGCAGCAGAACTAGAAATGTAGGTGCAGATTGAGAAGAAAGAATTCAGAGGGGGTTTGTAATCCCTAATTTGGTTCAAGGCAGAATTATCATTCTCACAAAACAGAACTATCAAACAATGTTCAGTAAATAGCTACAAAGCTAAGACACTTAGACAACATAATAGGCTACACGATGGATGGAAAAAGAAAATCAGTCTTACTGGATATAAAGGGACAGTAAAATCTGAGCTATTCTCTGTACATAACAAAACGTAGGTAGTATTTCAGGAAATAGACTGCTAAGTTAAAGAGTAACAGAATCTTAATAAAAATATACAAAAAAACAAACAAAAACTGCCATCTACTAGCCTCATGTTTACTGCTGAAGGTACAGCTACATATGTAAATTAGATGTTACTTAACCTTTGTGCATTTCATTATGATTTCTCTCAATATTGCACACCATGTTTTAAGTCTTCTCTGAGATATCTAACCATGTTGCTTTCTCACCTATGCATTCTCCATGAAGACTTATTTGTGTTTTTCTCTAGGCTGAGCCTGAGAATGGTCCGTTGTAATCAGTGCTGTAGCCCACTTACACAAAATAAATAATTAACCAAAGTGGTTAGTGTTCCAACCAGTATCCTTGGCTCCTCTTTCTGTAACAACATACTGGCATATTGCAGCATTCATTCAGGCAAAGCCACTGTCCACCTTATATGACATAGGCCACAACTTAACCTCTGACTAGTGCTAAATTTCTGTGATCAATTATAGCAAAAATTGACCTAATATATTTCTAATGCCTTAATGCACTTGTAAACAGATAAAAACTCACAATATGCCACAGAGTTTCTTTGAAGCACTTCTACACATACAGCAGACTTCATCTGCCTTTTCAAGAGACGTACAGATTAATCCTGCACCTGAGCAGCTCACATCATTGTTTATTTATTTATCTGACATTAGTGTATCACAAACATCTGACTGGGCATAGAACCCATTTTTAGTGGATGTCCAGGGAAAAAATCTTGAATTACAGGACATTAATTGCATGTACAGTAATGCAAAATTTGTAATGCAAATGTGATGATAGAAGAGACAACAGTGCAATATTTATATAATACAAATGAGGTGGCAGAAGAAACAGGACAATATTTAGATTTATAAGTATTTACAGTTTTCTGTTACTAGTTGGTTAGCATTATTGTGTTAGTACCACTGAAGAAACATTATTGGAGACGTAAAAATGCATAATAAATTTATGGTTTAAAGATGGCTTATTTTCAAAAGTAAGTACTAGGCTAGCTGCCCTTGTGGACCATTTTAAGCCTTGCCAATGTTCCTAGTGAGAATCAATCGCTGTTCTTGTTGTCTGTGAGGTAAACATCTTAGCCATTACAGCAACTCCTAACCTAGAATAAGAATCAGACCCTGTATTTTGTATCTGTAAAGTAATCCCCTTATCTGTCAGGGTCTATATTATCTCATCGACTGCTTAACTTGTCGAATGCCTAAACGTTGACAGCTAAGGGTCGAAAAACTTAGAATCTCGAATGGGCAGGTAAGCAAATTCTTTCATCGGGAAAGAATTTGCTTGGCCATGCCACACAAACATAAACTTCCAAGCCGTAAAAATGTGGGGGCTTCACCCCCCCCACCCCAATGCAGGGGCTGTGCCCCCCACTCCCCCTAACTAAATATACCAACTCCGAGATCACTCTACACTGGGGAAAGGGCAAATTCCCGATAATGGCCAAGCAAATTCTTTCCCTATGAAAGAATTTGCTTACCTGGCCATTCCAGATTCTAAGTTTTTGACCCTTAGCTGTCGACATTTAGGCATCCGACAAGCTAAGCGATGGATTACATAATATAGACCCAACTGTTAACCCCAATACCTAAGCATGTGTTTAATGTTGGAAATATAAAACAACCTAGACATACTAAAAGTCTGGTTGAAAACTAATAAAAGCTGTTATCACTGGTATAACTGAGTCATGGATAAAACATGGTAACCTTATAACACACCTCACAACCACCAAATGAATCTTCTTGAGTCAAAGGTCATAGGTCAGACTTAAAAGTGGGTGGTGAAGTAGTTGAACTAGCTGTTTGACATACATATCTCATATAACCTTATAAACCTTGCCTTCATCTGACCGATCTGCATTGGTGTATCACAGGGGGATGTATATCTGACTATTTCTGTAAGTCCTAACTCTGCGAACCCCAGGATGTGCAATTACATACAAGATGACACAATCACTAAGGAGCCATACTGAAGTTATTCTGGGGGAGTTTGACTCTAACTATGGAATGCAAGGCAGACAAACTTAATAATGCAAACTTTAACCTAACTTTAACCTAACCTAACCTAACCTTTAAATTCACTTTAACAGATTACTAAAGGTCACACCAGACCCAGATGTTTAACAGGAAGGCATGCACTGCTGGAATAGATCCTCATAATTTATTTTCAGATAAAATATCCTGCCCTGTTATTCATCCATCTATTTTTTGTGACCATTATGCCCTAATAAAAATTCTCTCATATACTAGGGACTTCAGTTGGCTATCATACTTTTAAGCAAGGAAAGTTTCTAACAATGCTTACAGAGCTTACAGTGTGAAATACTGGCATCTGACAGCAGTACTGTACTATGTTCTATACGTTATATATTTTACTACTATGCAAATATAAGCAGCAAAGCGGTAGGAGCAATACCTTGGTCCTTGGCTTATATCTGAACTGAAAAAGCTCTTATGACCAGGAATAAAGCAGGAACATCATACAGGATCCCCAGTAATCAGCAGTCTTACATTACATATAACATGTTCAGAAATGAATGTGAGTAGCTGACAAAGAAACAAAATACTTTTATATGTTAAACAAAGATAATCATCTCTCTTGGAAAACCCCAAAGGTGTTTGAAGGGACGTAAGCTTGCTGGTTGGTAGGAAAAAAAATCTGGTGCTTATATTACAGGATCAGTTAACAACATTCACCTCAGCTGTGGGATAAGTATTTGCAAGGGACATAGAACACTTCATCAAACAGTATTGCATTGCAGACAGCTTGATTCAATTCATAAGATCAGCAGCCCATTAAATCAGCACCTACCTCAATGAAATACAAATTTACTGAAATAAACAAATAACACAAATACTCATAAATACATGAATTATTTTTCTCTCCAATCTCATTGTAACCCTGATTTTAACTCTAATTCTAACCTTAACCCTAAGTTTAACCCTATACTTAATCGTACAATTTAATCCAATCCTATTCTTACCCCTTAAGTCTAATCTCAACCCAGAATCCATCTATAAGTCTAGAGATACCAAGTTCTGCACAAATGACAGAGAAAGATTTATTGAGATCATGTTTCAGTGAATACAGAATTATGTCAACCCACATTTTACAAAAAATACTAAAAACGCATCATTGTATCCTTTGGGAAGTCATCTACCCATGGAACTAATGTTAAAAATATGCCTCTGAGAGTTGACCCAGTTCTTCAGGATGTGAGAACTTATGTGGACAGAGACCTAACTTTTGACCAACATGTGTCTACTGCTACAAGAAAGTCCTTCTGAATTACACAGGTAATAAACAAAGAGATTATATCTAGATGCAAGAATGTCATTGTCCCCTTTTACTCAGCCCATTCAGTGAATATAATGCTCACTTTGGCATGTATCTGTCTAGACACAAGCAACAACTCCGATACCTTACTAAAAGGATACAAGGCCTATCCATCATGTCTTGCATGGACTTGCATGGACAGACTAAAAGACCTGTCATTATACTCAGTATCCTGCAGACTGCTAAGAGGTGACCTCTGTCTGGCATACAAGGCATCCTCTGACCCAATACAGATGGATTTACTGCACATCAGCAAGTCAAATGTCATAAAAAATACTCGGTCTAGGGATTTAAACCTCTTCTGTGACATCACCAGAATAGTTTGAAGGAAGAGGTATATCTTGCAGAAGATATTGTTACTCTGGTACAGACTCCCCATCCACATAAAACAAAGATCATCCCTGTCCATATTCAAATGCAACTTGGATCTACAGATGTGAAACAATTAATTTACCCCAGGACTGCCCCCTGTACTACGAATGGGCAAAGGCAGCTTCTAAATTCATTATCCCATGCATGGGATCCCTCATATAATAAAAGGTATGATCACAATTATTTTTAGTAGGGGTAATATATAATTATTGACCATGTGATAGGAAAAGCCAATCTCTAACCAAACAGGATAAGTCAATTCAAGCACAATAGGGGAAACTGGTTAGGCTTAAAATGGCCCACTAGTACCTACTTATGAACCTATGAAAAACATGGTCTTGTGAAAGTTTCCTCCTAGTCCTCTATTTCTCTCTTTTCTTCCTTCTACCATTCCTAAAAATTCTCTCTCACCTCTTATTACCAATCCTCCATTTATTCTTTTTCTCTTCTTCTGTCAGGTTCATTTCCAAATATGTTTCATATGTTTAGATATTGATTTTTTTGAATAGATTTTAGTATTGTATTTGTTTAAATTGTGAAAATTTGATTCACTTTAAATCAATTGTAGTTAATTGTTTAATGACTTAATTATGAATGTGATTATATAAGCTGCAATACTTGTGTGTATAGTTGTCTGAAGAAGTGCGGAGAGTATCTGCATGAAAGCGCTTACTAAGTAAAGAAGTTTGTAAGAACGTTTATCCTGACTGCAGTTGGTGCCGTTATTTTTTTGTTTTATTGGTTTTATTTCTTAGTTTGATGTTTCATAGCTCGTTAGATGCTGCTGCTATTAATTAATGATGCCATGTTTAAATAGTGCATATTTGTTGACTACTTGCTTACCGATGTTGATTGTTTGTATAACTCTGTTTAATATGTTCTTTACGTAATTTTTTTTCTGAAGCTCTTCTCCCCTCCAAAAAATGTATAGCTCATTAGATGGTGTTGCAATTAATTAATGATGCCCTGTTTAAAGACAACAGAAAGTTTTGAAAACAGAAAATTTACCCTAGGATTGCTCCAGTACTATTAATGGACAGAGGCAGCTCCTAAATGCTTTATCCCATGCATGGGTCCCCTCAAATTATCTATGGCATGGTCCAATTAATATAAAATTGTCAAGTATGGGATAGCCAATCGCTAACCAAATGGGATAGGTTAATTCAAGTGCAAAGACTGAAACTTTCTTAGCTTAAAATGGCTCGCAAAGACAGCTAACCTAGTATTTACCTATGAACCTATAAATTGCGTATATTTGTTAGTTGTATATCTGTTTAGTATGTTATTTATGGAATGTTGGAAGTTTTCTGGAGCTTTTCTCCCTTGGGCCTCCATGAAAAGGGATGGCTTTCTGCCCAGCTGGACTATCCCAGTAAACAAACATAATAAATAAATAAATAAATAAATAAATAAATGACATTCAGTTCAAGTGTTATTTAACTAAATGACTATGCCATGTGGAAAATCAATATTTATCTAAAGCTGAATAATAAACCCAAAAATCTACCAGTGGGACACAAAGCTGAAATATCTCTTTGGGTGGCTTCTCAAGCAATTTTTCTGTTGACTACATCAACAATGACCCATGCAAACCCTAAGTCACGGAGAACAGAATCTCATATGTTATTCACATATTTCATTAAAGTGTGTAGTATGCTTATTTTTACACTGCTAACATATATAATCAAAAGATTCCTTGTCACACGCTCCTTACCTTATGTATGGAAAGCATTCACCATTACTTCGCTCCAAAATGATGCACATCAAAATGTGTAGAATCATACACAACACAACATGCACTATCCCAGCAGTTAAAGACTCTATCCAAGAGAAAACCTATTTTAACATACATAGTTTTCTATAATATATATTATAGAATAATATATTCAAACATGACAATGACTATCACAAATGCCACAGTACAAGTCCTTTTCTCTTCACCCATATGAACAATAGTTGCAGTCACACAGAGTCTGATAAATTTTCAGACTGCAGTTGTGCTGGCCTTACAAAGGCATTTTATTCAAATGTCATTGCAAAAACTACAACAGGAAGCATTTCATGGCTCAGATGACCTCAGTCTGCAATGTTTTTTTCAAGTTGCCAGAGTACTTAGATTTTTAGAGCAGGTTTTGAATGAGCAAGGTGGCATTCATTCCTTTAGTTATTTTAGTATTTGTTTGCTTGTTAACTTAGCAGAGTGAAAAAACTTCAAGATAAAATCCCTTAAAAAACAGTTTGATTAAGAACAGTACAATATTACATACAAGTAAGTACTGACAGTTACTGATACTAGATAGACAAAAACCAAACTACCTTATCCTCCCAATACATATTACACTTTGTGATCATTGGTGGTGTTGCCTTTCTACTTGTTCCTGATTGGTGTACTGTTACGTTATTTAAAGCTACTGCTCATAAAGTACCGCAACACACAATACTATCTGATATCATTTTCTTATCTGGCTGACGACTCTACTGATACTGCACTGAAACTATTTGCTTTAGAGCTACTATACCTGAATTATTTATTCAGTTTGTCAGTAAAGCTTTCTAATTTAAAATTACCTCTTGCTATTATCTTATTGATCCTACTTGTTTCTGTCACTTCTACATTTCTTTATTTTTTTTTATACTTGTGAATTCTACAATAGTCACATCTCATATTCTGTAGAATCTATTACCCTCTCTCTGTCTTATAGCAAGAGTGACTTATTAAACTGTCCCATATTCATATACACCTTCATCTGCATCGTCCATCTTGGAATGTCAGTCACCTTTTGTCAGTCATATAACCAGCTTGATAAAAATTGGTATTCTGAGTAGTATAGTAAATGCCTCATGCTTACTGAAAACTCTTTATTGCTACCACACAATGGTTCAATATTATTTATTTATTTATTTGACATTTGTTAACTGGGTTGCTCCAGCTGAGCACAAGCCCATTTTCAGTGGAGACCCGAGGAGAAAAGCTCCAGTAATACATATACAATTACATTTAAAAAAAGGAACAAACAGCAGAAAGAGCCACAACAGAAGAAAAAAAACTGTTTTACAGGAAAATATATATTTTTAACAGGAATAATAGAATTCTAATGACTAAATATGTAACAGTTTTCAAGTGTGGGAGAGACAAAACAGGTGAATTCATAGAAGTTATATTATATATAATGTAGCAGCATGTGGGAGAAGTAGTTTTAAGCACCTACTTATTGTATTAGAAAATAGGTGCTGATAAGCTAATAACTCGATTCATGGTGTTAGTAAGTATAGTTAGTAGGGGCAGGAAAGAGTTCAAAATATTTGATAGTGTTAGTAAGGGATAAGTTGTAGGGGCAGAATAAAGTACATACTGTCTGTAGGGAGATAATACTTCACACAAGTTTAAGTTATACAAGGAAAAAGGAGATAAAGCAAATTAAGCATTTAAACACTTAAAGGCATGGTTAAAAGAGGTAAGAAATGGGCAGTAGACAGACAGGGTACAGGTTTATGTGGGGTCATGACAGGGGCAAAACCATGATATGGCTAAATAGTTCTTTAGTTCTTTTTTGAAGTTGATAGCATGTGCAATGCTTCTTATGTTGAGGGGAGGTTTGTTCCAAAAGTGGGCCACCGAGTAGTTGTATAATACTGTACTTATTTCCTTGTTTCACTTGAAAGAAAGTTACTGTTTGTCGTTTTTGCATTTAGTTACTTGTAACACATTGCACTCAAGTTACCTGGCACTTGCTCACTAAAGCAATTATATAAGTCAGCACTAAAAATTAAAAGCACTACACCCTCACTCCCCACTGGCCCTTGTTTTCAATTAAGGATTTCCCAATATTATTCTAGCATGTCCAAAGGTCAGTTGTCAATCTCCTCTCCAGTCCAGCTGGTGAATCTGGGAATCTTGAGGCAATGTTATAACTGCCTCATGTACACAGACAACCCTCTCCTCCTCCCACATAACACAAATACTTGCGAGAGATGCAGCTATTTAGCCAAACTGGAGGCTGAGCTCTCTCAACTCAGGACTGGCAAGACCAGACAGGAGGAGAAGGCAACTACACACACCACAAAACCAGCCTCACATAATGCTACCACTCCACTGAATCAAACACATAAACACACAAAGACATACTCGGAGGCTCTGAGTAAAAATTTACCTAAACAGCAGAGGCCTCCAAAGCAGACACCCAAACAACTGCTACCTCAAGACACCCCACAAGCAACACATAAACCACAAAAGCAGTGTGCAAAGCAGTCACAGCCCTTAAGGCCAAATACAACACCAAACATACTTGTCATAGGTGACTCCATAGTCAGACACACTGATGTCCCACTCACCAGGCTGAACAAGGAGAGGGTCACAGTAAGCTGCCTATCGGGCGCTAGAATCCGCCACATAACACAAGCACTCGGGTCACTCCACAGCAAGTACAAATATGACACAGTCATTGTCCATGCTGGTGTGAACGACCTGAGACATACCTCCCTGGACTGCATGAAAAGAGACATAGAGGAGCTCTCTGATTATGTAGCCCAGGCAGGTATGACCCTAACCCTGAGCAGTATCCTTCCTTCACCAAGAATGATGCCACAATATAGAGACAAGATGATCAGCTTTAACAATTGGCTTAATGTCTGGTGTCATTCAAAGGGGATCCAGTGTCTGTCTGCCTGGGATGACATGCTTGACAAGCCACGCTGCTTCAAGGGACGGCTTGCACCTGTCACCCTGGGATTCGGATATTGGCTAAGGCTCTTGCCACCCCATAGTGCCTTTTTAGGCAAGGCTCAAATTCTAAACCTACCACCCTAGAAAACAAAAATGGGAAGAAATTGAGGGTAATGCTGCTCAATGCCAGAAGTCTAAATCTCAAAATGCACGCACTCGAGGCCCTTCTCAGTATGGAGAAGATCGATGTCTGTACGGTAACTGAAACCTGGTTCAAGGCTCCTGAGAGCACCCGGCACTATTAGGTTTTACCTCATATCATGCGTTCCGCCCCAAAACCCGGACCACTCCACAAAGGAGGGTGTATCCATATTCATAAAGGATACTCACACCTCCAGGTTGGTGGCAACGCATGAAGCTTGGAAACCATCCAGGTGCAACTAACCATAGGCAAAACTGCTCTACAAATTGTAGCATGCTCCTGGCCACCCTCTCAAACTCAGGAACCCCACACAGCCTTCCTGAAGACACTGGAGGGTATAAATGTATCTCCAAACACCATCATATTGGGTGACTTCAACTACCCGAATATAGACTGGGAACATTACTCAAGCCCTAACTTTCTAGCCCAACGGTTCCTGGAGTTCATAAATTCAAATGCCATGGAACAGCTAGTCACTGTTCCCACGAGAGGAGAAAATATACTAGATCTCATTGTCACAAACATGGGGACAAAATGCTCCACACCGAAGTATATCCCTCATTGGTGAGATCTGATCATAAACTAATCTCACTGGAAATCCACATCCCGCCCCACCCCAAACAAAAGACCATAGTGAAGAACTTCTCTAAAGCAAACTTCACACTACTCAAGACTGGTGTGGTATCCTTCAAGGCCCCTGAGTCAGAGGAAACCACAACCCAAGCTGCGGAAGCCCTTACAAATGCCTTCTATGAACACCTCCAGGACTGCATGGATCAGGCAATCCCAAATAAAACCAAGACTCTTTCCACAAAGGGCAAGCGTCCAGTCTGGTGGACCCCAGCCATTAACAAACTTTACAATAAGAGGAGAAAGCTATTACATGATAGAACAAAATCCATAAAAGGGAAGTCACCCCTGATCATTATTAGTAAAAAATACGAGCACTCATAAAATCAACTAAGGCCAATTTTGAGAGAAAAATTGCCATGGATTCAAAGGACAATCATAAGGCCTTTTTCAGCTATGTTAGGAACCTGGGTGGAAACTCACAGATATGCTCAGAATTAGTCCAAAATGATACAAAAATCACTGAACCCACAGACATTGCCAACATACTGGCAGACAGGTTCAGTGCAAACTTCACCCCCTCTCCCCTAAAGGAGAGATAACTATCCCAGCCGAGTGTAGCCTCCCGGACATCTCAAATGCACAGGTGAAAGCTGCTCTCTCTAAAGCTAAAAACACAGCATCAATGGGACCGGATGGTGTCCCCGGCTGTGTGCTACGAGCTAAATGAGGAATTAAACCCGCACATAAGGCAGCTGTTTAATCTCAGCCTTACCACAGGATACGTGCCCAAGGAGTGGCGTGCGGCAACTGTGGTCCCACTCCACAAAGGTGGTGCCTCTCGGACCCTGGTAATTACCGCCCATAAGCTTAACAAGTCTAGTCTGCAAAGCTATGGAGAGGATCATAATGGAGCTCATAAACAAAGATATAGGGGACTTGCAGACATTGGACCCGACCCAGTTTGGCTTTGTCAAGGGAAGATCATGCCTTTTGAACTTGGTCGACTTCTTGAAATAGTCACCAAGGCCATTGATGAGGAAAGGCAGTCCATACAGCCTACCTTGACCTTGCAAAGGCTTTCGACACAATACCCCACTCGGGTATTGTAGAAAAACTTACCAGCTTAAATGTAAACCCATATGTCACAAGATGGGTTGCAAACTGGCTTAAGGACAGAACCCACAGGGTTAGAGTTGCTGGCGCTGTGTCAGACTCCAAGCCGGTCACAAGTGGTGTCCCACAGGGCTCGGTCCTTGGCCCCTATTGTTTGGCATCTACTTCTCAGAAGTACAGGCCAACATGGGAGGACTTTGGCTGACAAAGTTTGCAGATGACTGCAAACTGGGCGCCATAGTGGAAAGTGCATCGGACACGGATATCCTTCAGAAGGGACTCACTGAAACAGATAGCTGGTGCCAGAGCCATGGCCTGAAGTTAAACGCCAAAAATGTATAGTCATACCCTTCGGGAAAAACAAGGTAACCCCAAGCTACCATATAGGTGGCAATCCACTAAGCACAGAAGAGGTTATCAGGGACCTGGGGACCCAGGTTGACAGTGGCCTTTCTTTTGACACTCACATTGCTAAAGTGGTTAGAAAGACCTTCTACATTGCCCACCTGATCATGAAGGGATTCACATCCAGATCTAGTGAGGTCATTGTTCCCCTGTACTCTTCACTTATCAGACCAATGATCGAGTACAATGCCCCATTCGGGATGTATCTCACCCGACATCTGCAGCAATTGGAGAGACCCCAAAAGTTCCTCACCAAAAGGATAAAGGGACTCCAAAATCTGTCATATGCTGCCAGATTGAAGAAACTCCAGCTCTATTCAGTCGCATACCGTCTGCTCAGAGGTGACATGTGCCTGACATACAAGGCCATGTCCAACCCGGAATTAATGGACATGCTCCACCTCAAAAAATCCAAATCCACCAAAACCACTAGAGCAAGCGACTTAAACCTTAGCACGGATATAAATAGGACGTGCTGGAGGGATAGATTTATCACTCAGAGACTCCCTATGCTGTAGAATAAAATCCAGGTCCATGTGAGGCAGAGCACCTCGCTGACTCTGTTCAAGAGAAATCTAGACCTGTGGATGGGAGATTGTAGGTTTACCCCGGGAATCATCTCTGGGTCACTGCTGGACAGAGGCACAACAAACTAATGGGCACAGTATTTTTTCATATAAGGGGTGGCGTAAGCCACAATAATTTGGGCTAGGCTTATAAATGCCTTAGGGCAGATAGCCTAGTATAAACCTATGAACCTATGAACCTATGAACATGTCCAATGGTTTTACTGGGTTTGTATAGCTGAAGAAGATGTTGGCCTGTACTGCGTAGAAGACAAGGGGGGTATAGTGAGATATAAGATTAGATAGGGAGGGGCATGCCGAGGATTTATTGAGTAGGAAGTGAGTTATATGAAGTTGTGATAGCTGCAGTTGGTGGGGGAATTGTAGCCATTATAGGTTCTTTAGAGCTATGCAGTGGTGAGAGAATGTGGTAGGTTTGCAGCGAATTTTGTGATTTTAGTACAGAAATGTTCCATTTTAGATATTAGTGAGGACTGGAGGCTTGTGAGAACTGGGGCAGCATAAAGAAGGCTAAACAGTAAATAGGCTTGAGCTAATGAAAATCTAGAATCAGGGGTTAGGAATTGTTTGTTTCTATAAAGAAGACCCAGTTTTTGATTAGTTTTTTAATGGATTGTTGGACATGTAGGTCAAATTTGAGTTGATCATCTATTATCACTCCAAGTAGTTCTGTGTGAGGTTCTATGTTAATAATAGCTTTATTTCAGGATGACACAGCGAAGGTAGTTTTGGGATGCGAGGGTGATTTTGGGAGAAAGTGTAATAGTCTTTTTAGGATTTAATATGAGCTGATTTTCTGTGAGCCACTGTTCAATAGATAGGAAGGAGTTTTGGGTAATTGAGTGAAGTTGAGATGTAGTTTTAGAAGAGGAAGTGAGAGTTGAATCATCAGAATACTGAATAAGAGAAGAATGTTGGCAAGAAATATAAAGGTCATTGGTGAAGATGTTGAATACAAGGGGTCCCAGGGGAGACCTTTGAGAGGTAGCTGGAGAACTATTTTAAAGTGGAGGGTGAGAGATTAAGGTTGGCTACTCTGGTAAGAAGCTTTGAATGGGATACAGTGTCAAAGGCTTTTGACAGGTCTAAGAACAGGCATGAAACAAGACTGTTATTATCATGAGCTTCTGCTATTATATGAGTGAAAGACATGATGGTTGTAGTTGTACTATGGTTTGGTCAGAAACCATGTAGAGTGGGTGTTAATGGTGTTTTTGGATGAGAAATTTGAGGAGTTGTGAGTGAGTGCATTTTTCAAGGATTTATGAGAGGGAGGAGAATATAGCTATTGGTCTAAAGTTAGATAGGTCTGTGGAGTTGCCTCCTTTGTATAGTGGTATTACATAGAAGGATTTTCAGATATCATGTATTGTGGCTTCATGAATAGATCTATTAATAAGTATAGAAATGGGATAGGCTATTGAGTTAGCTGCAGGGTTGAGAAAGTGGGGCAGGGTAAATTGTCAGCTGATGGAGAACATGGTTTTAATTTTAGGAGGAGGGATTTAATATATGAGGTGGGCATTGATGTAAAAGTAAAACAGTTAGGATTTGGGAGTATTAGGGATGGAATTGTGGTGTTGGGAGGACATCTGGGGTGAAGGATAGAGTTGATAGTTCTCCAGAAGTTTTTGGGATTTGAGTGATGAGTAGTTTAGGCTGTATAATACATTATTTTGATCATTATAAATGTGCTTTTTTGTTTTGCTTCTTAGTTCTTTACAAATTTGATGGTGAGTAGGGGATTTGGTTTTAAGCCAGTTTTCCAAGCAGAATCTCTCTGATGCATAAGGGTACAAGTGTCTTTAGAAAGCCATGGGGCAAAATTAGATTTTATTCTGATTTTATGAGACGGTGCCAGTGAACTGAGAATATCTAAGAAGATGTTATTAAATTTTTGTACTGCATCATTAAGGGGAAGTGTATGTAGACATGGCCAATTTACAGAAGAGAGTCTTTCATTAAAAATTGTAGGGTTGAAGGTAGAGAGTTTATGACAGTCTTTAAAAGGGTGTGGTCTGTAAGGCTGAGCAGAGTGCCACTGGGTATAGATAGGTAGATGGTCACTTATGGTATCTGGTAGTGTGGTGGAGTTGTGATAACGGTGAGGGTTGGTAGTCAATATCCAGTCAAGGATAGTCCCAGTGTTGAAGTGCTTGTTCAAGTGAGTGAGGCTAGCTATGAGCTGGGTGAATCCAAAGAGACTGATACTATGAGGAGGGGAGTCTGTATTTAGTATTTTCCAGTCAATATTCACATCACCTAGTAATACGATTTCATACTGTATGTTTCGAGAAGTCCAGGATAGTATTCTTTCTAGTATTGGGATATTATTGCCAGGAGGGATATATATAGAAGCAATTGCAATATTTTTTGTGGGAGTTTATGTGGCAGTTCAGAAATAAAAGTTCAGCTAGGTGGAAGTCAAGTGGTTGGGTTGATAGGGGGGAAGAGGTTAAGTTGAGCAGAATAGAGTATAGCAACTCCACCTCCTTTTTTTAGAGATTCTATCATGCCAAAAGCTGTTATAGCCTGGTGGTAGGATTCTTTGTTTGAGATATGAGGTTTTAGACAAGTTTCAGACAATGTTAATATATGTGGGGAATAATGGGAGATGAAATAATGAACTTCTGTTACTTTTTTTAACAGGCTTTGAGTATTTATGGAAAGTAAGGACAGGGTTTTAGGGGAGGTTGGAAGAAGGATGGAGGAGAGGTGTGTGGAGATGGGGAAGGTAGAGAGATATGTTGTTTGGTTAGTAGTGTAAAGTGATGTGGCGGAATATGGGTTGGGGTGCATGTAACCTGAGAATAGAAGCAATGTGGAAGTTAAGGAGACCTTGGAAGTATAAAAGTTATGTAAATGACATTTTGTCTTTGAGTCTTGGTGAATTGGAGGTAGAGAAGTTTAAGTTTTTGGTTTTGAAGAGGTGGCAGAGGGAGAAGTTGAATAAGGAGGTAATATGTCAGAGGTGTAAGTATTTACTTAACTTGGAGGTTACCTTCTCAGCTCAGACTACATTCACTAAGCACACACACACACACACACACACACACACACACACACACACACACACACACACACACACACACACACACTACACAGAACACCTCAAATAAACTAACATATGCTGAAGGCGATATGAGAACACTGCATAAGCCTCCCAGTCTAAGGACTAAGAAATATCATTCATTATCTCACGCAGAAATACACAGATCTTCACCCTGCACATCCACAACCAGTACATATACTTTTAGGTATAAACTCAATGCCCTTAAGGTCCGTTGACACTGCATCTGTTTACAGAAATGGTTTTGCAATAGATGACTTTACTGTCAGGCATATAGACTCTCACCAGGATGGATAAGAACATGGTGACAAGTTTTCTTTCTGGAGCCAGAATCCAGAACAAAACAAGGGCTCTTAGATTCCTACATCTTGACAAATATGAATAGGGCCTGATAGTGGTCTACAATGAGGAGAATTACCTTGGCTGTTCTACCCAGAGATTCATGCAGGACATGACTGCACTTGTGCATTTATCCAAGGCAGGAGAAACACTGGTCTTGAATGGTATTTTGCCATCACCCGGAATGATGCCTGGATTTAAAGACAAGATAATTGGAAATAATAATTGGCTCTGTAGCTAGTGTCATTCTCTGGGGATCCAGTATATGCCAGCTAGGGATGAGATGACTAGTAAGCCTTCCTCCTTTGCCAGGAATGATTTGTACCTCTTTTACCAACACTTTCACATTCTGGCCAATGCCTTTGCCATCCCTGTAGTACATTTTATGCAGAATGTGACTGCTTGTCATTTTAATCAAGTAAATTCTAATTTGGATCACATTAAAGTAGCTCTACTCACCGCCAGTAGTCTTAACAAAAATATCTCAGGGTGCAGTTCTCCTGTAACTTAAGCACAGTCATATATGTGTTGTTCCAAAGACATGGTTTCAAAGCAATAATATCCCCCTTCCATTCCTAGGTTTAGTACCTATCATTTCCTCAGACCTATTGAAAATTTCAGGGGACTATCAGTATTTGTGATAGCACCACTTCCTCCTTCCCAGCTGGGGAAAGAGTTTTATTCAAGGATGTTCCTAGTGCCAAAGAAAGGAAATGATTGGAGACCAGTTCTGGATCTTTCTTTCCTAAACCTGTTTGTGATAGTGCCCAAATTGAGAATGATGTCACTTCACAACCTGTTACAGCTTTTTCCTCTTTTTCAAGTTTCCTGATAACACAATACTTAAAATATATTCATCATCATATCTTTACTCATCCAGATTTCAGCAGTTTCCTAAGGTTTTGCATGTCTGGATCACATTACCAGTTATGTCTTACCATTTGGACTATCCACTGCACAAAGAGTGCTCACAAAGTATCTAGCTCCAGTTATAGCTTATTGCAGGCTACAGGGTATCCACATTTTCTATAAACAACTTTCTTATATTTGCAGAATCATCTTCAAAATGCCAGTAGTCTCTCTCTCTCTCTCTCTCTCTCTCTCTCTCTCTCTCTCTCTCTTGGGTGAGAATTCTGTTGCACAAGCCAGGATTTCAAGAGAACATTCAAAAGTCTTCTTTGACTCTCTCACACAGGGTTGTGTTACTGGAATGTCAACTAGACACATCAGTTCAAAGAGTTTTTCTTCGCTAGGAAAAAAATAGATCTTTATTTAGATCTATTTCTAAGGCTTTCCACTCAGACTTCAGTTACTGTGAGGGAATACCTCAGGATTTGGGGTCTCATGGCACCTGCGATTCTCATGATACCCCTGGCAAGACTCCACATGAGAAAGATACAGTGGTATCTGAAATCAAAGAAACCACAAGCAGGAACTACTAAATATAAAACTTTATTAAAGTTTCTAGTGCTTCAGCTCAAAACAACAGCCTTCAAGGAGTACTAAAAAATAAAACCATACACTCCAGTTAAATACATAACCCAATTAAACAATTAACCAATAACATACAACATAACTAAATAAGCATTTTCCAGTTACAATCTAAATTAAGACCTGAGGGACATAAAGTGTTAATTTCAAGATAAAACTGTTTCTTTATAAAGAATGTTTTCTCTTAAAAGCATTTTCAGAACAAAAATGAAGGGAAACATTTTCCAAAATTGTGGCTTTTAACCACTAGAGTCAGAGTGGCGAAATTTTGCAAAATGCTGTGCAACAGAGCTCTCTAATTTAACCTGCCTAACATATCTAACATGCTCTTGTAATCTTATCTTAAATTTCCTTTTACTTTCACCTATATGTATCAAACTACATGGACATCGTAAAGCATATACAATTCCTTATGTATTATGATTGTAGGAATCAGAAGTTTGAAAAGGTATCCCATTTAGATAATCAAATGTCTTAACTATAAATTGACATACACAGCAATGACCACAAGGATGCTTTCCCAATAAAACAAGACAAGAAAGTGGAACAACTGGAGGCAAATAAAAATAATCGTACCAGAATAAATTTCAGTTCTTACCCTGCCTGTAAGAAATACTAGGAAGGGAACATAACACCCCTGCCTAATCCCTAACTTTCAACAAAAAAAATGTCAATAATATTGAACTAAAGCTAACCCCCCTGAACTCAAAACACTATAAGTAGTCACAAAATAAATTTTCCTCCCTCCCCCATTGAAACTCTGAATATCTGAAATCTCTTTGGTCCCAGCACCAACACCCTTTTATCTTTTCAGTAGTGAGATTTGTTAGAAGAGATTTTTTTTTTGGTGGAGACTACAGATATCCTTAATCCAGCCCCCCCCCCCCCACTCCTTCTCTGCTCTAAAGGAGTTATTCACCACAGACACTACAGACTTTGCTTGGGGAGCAGTTTGAAGAGGGATAAAACTGCATGGGGGGAGGGGTGGAACACCCAGCACAAATGCAAGCACATAAATATGAAGGAGATATTTGTCCTGACTAAGGCACTCAACTCACTGAACCATCTTTGGTCCCCGAGTCCTCTTCAAGTGGTTGCAGACAATACCACAATCATATGGTATATCAACAAGTAAGGGGGAACCAGTTTGCACCCCCCTTTGCAGACTAGCCATGTTAGCTTGGGATATAGCTTCACAGAAAAATCTCACTCTACAGGCATCTTACATTCCATCAAAACAAAATTGTGAGGCAGACAAGCCAAGGAGGCCCAGGACAGACCCTCACAAATGGAAACTAGATCGGGGGTCTTCAACATTTGATTAATCTGTTAGGAGTTCCTCAAGTAGACCTCTTTGCCTACTTTCTGAGCAATTTCGTGGCAAAATTTTATTCTGGGACAACATACAAGAAGGCCTGGAAGACAGATGCCTTTTCTTTTCTTTGGACAGGAATGTTCCTCAATTGCCCTTCCACCCTTTCCACTAATATTCAGGGTACTTCTGAAGATTCTGTAGGAATCACCCAAGATCATTGTGTTGACTCCTCTCTGGCCCAGGCAACCATGGTTTTTCCTTCTTTTGGAATTGGCCAGGGGCAATTACCACAAGCTTCCTCACAAAATGGATCCACAAAATGGATGGTGCAGTGGTGCAGTGGTTTGTATTGTTGCCTCACAGCAAGAGGTTCTCCAGTTCTATTCTCAGTTGGTGTACGTTCTTTGTGGAGTCTATATGTCCTCCCTGCATTTGTGTCAGTTTTCTTCCACATTACAAGGACATGCTTCTAGGGCATTTCTCCCTGGGCTTCCATTGAAAATTGACTTGTTCCAAGTCAGACTTTCCCTGTAAACAAATTTTAAATAATTACTCTCACAAGTACAGTGGTGTTTGATGCACTCCAACATCAATCATCTTCAGCTAACTGCCTGGATGATAGGGTCTTAATTCCTTTTAAGCACCTGTTTAATAAGGATGTGCAGCAGCTACTAATGGAAGCAAGAAAATGTCCTTCTAGAAAATCATATATTAGCAATTAGAAAAGATTTTCTAGTTGATGCCAATAACATAACTGGCACCCATTCAGGGATATTTGTTCTCTGGTTTTACAATATTTGTGTGAATTATTATCCTGTGGCCTTTATTATTCCTCTATCAAGGTTCATTTATTGACCACTTCACCATGTCTGCCCATGGATCCTCCTCTTTCAAAGCAGTCTCATGTCAAAGTGTTCTTGAAAGGGATTTTGCATAAGAGGCCTCCAAGTAAAACAGGTCCCTCCTTGGGATCTCAGTTTTGTGTTACAGAAGGTAATAATTTTTACATATGAACCAGCTAATCTGACTGACTTGAGGTTCTTAACATGGAAAACATTTTTAATGATTGTGTTTTGACCTCTGCAAGAAGGCTATCTGAGTTACAAGCTCTTATGTTGAGTCAACCCTACCTCATTTTCCATAAGGAAAGAGTTTCTTTGAGAATTAATCCTTCCTTTATGCCTAAAGTGTTATCTGAGTTTACTTTAAGTCAAACTATCCATCTTCATGTTTTATTCCTGAACTTAAAAATGAGAGGAAAGGATACTCCATACCTTGGATGGCCACAGGCATCTCAGGTATTATGTTGACAGAACTAAATATTTCAGATCTTCAGATCAATTGTTCATTTCTTGTGAAGGAAAGAAGGGACAACCTGTGTCAAAACTGCCTCTTTCCAAATGTTTGCCTAAGGCTATTACCTTTTGTTAAACTCACCATGACAAATATTTTCCAGGCAAGGTCAAGGCCCACTCTACCAGGGCCTTGTCTTTATGGCTTTTTGGAAAGGGTTGGATTCTAGAAGTATTCACAAAGCTGCTACTTGGTCCTCTGTACATACTCTTACAAAGCACTATAAGTTTGGTTCCTTCTGTAGGTCTAGATCAAGTTTTGCTAGAATCATTCTCCAGGAGTTCCTGGACACTTCTCCTTCCTCCTCACAAATATAGTTACCTATAGTAATCTAGCCATATGGGTAATGCTACTGCAGCAGTCATCAATATGAAAAATATAGTACAGTTGTGTAATTTCAACTTTTCATAAAAGTATATGTTCACATGTAAGTAGGAGTTTCGGAAATGAAACATTTACAGGTTGCCTGTATCCATTAGAGGCACAGATGCCAACCCAGGCATGAATTCCCTGTTCCCTATCCAATTGTCCAAGTTACAGTTGAATTGATTTAGGTAAAGCTTTGCTTCATATGGATGGGGAGCCTGTTCTGGAGAAGCGGTGGTCTTTGGGATACATACCTGTCTCTCCAGCAGTTCTATTTTCATCTCAGGCAAGGTTTAAGTCTTTAGAATGGATCATTCTGGTGCTGTTTGTTTCACAGATATGCAAGAGGTCCACCAGAGTAGAGTCCGACAATCCCTTGTATGCCAGGCATAAATCTCCCCTCTACAGCCTGTAGGAGACAAAATACAGGATAGGGCTTTGTGGCAGTCTGCATAGGACATGTTATTTATGTACTGTATTCTTTAGTGAAGAACCTTTGGGGATGTTAGAATTGGTGGATGAGGCTAGTTGGGTAAATGCCAAAGGGAATACTGCACTCAATGATAGGTTTGATGACTGCTGAATACAGTGGGACAATGTCCTCCTTGAACCAAAATGCCATACCTTTGTTTATAAGTTGCACAACATTGAATTATTTCCTTGCTACTGCTACATGCATCCCCAAGTCCCTTACCATTGGGTCAACTCTTAGGGGTGTGTTGTCAATATGATAGTTAACAGGGGGTGGATGATTTCCTAAAGGAGACTATATGCATTTTTTCGCTTTTAGTTTTAGTCCATGGTCCTGACAATAGTTCTTTGTCTGTGTCAGCCCTTCTTGGAGAACATTAGTGTTGGTGGTGGATTCTATGAGTGCTCCTAATTTGTGATCATCTGCAAATTTGGTCAGCCCAAGACACTTGACATTGGCCTAGAATGAAATATGCAGTGAATAGCACCCTAGCAGTGCAGAGCTATAATGCCTTCCATACATTTAGACTTGCTACTGCACAAAAAGGGACAACAAATGGGGGTGTTTCAATTTACAACAAAAACAATCACACCTAAAGGTTGGTCAAGCAGTATGACACCATTCTTCATGTACAACTTATCATAAGCAAAATCCCATATTATATCCTTGTGAGATACAGGACCCCTGCTATGACATAAGAAACCCTCACAACTTACTTAAATGAAGTGGAGTCACTATCCATTCTACTCAACCTCATATTCACGGATGACTTCAACTACCCTTCTATAAACTGGGAAACATATGCTGCACCAAGCATGTAGGCCCAAAAAATCCTGGACTTTGTCAACATGAATGACCTGGAGCAGGTAGTCAATACATCTACTAGTGGAGCAAGTATCCTGGTCATCACAAACATGGAGGAATGATGTAACCCCCCCCCCCACAGTGTACAATGTTCTCACTGGTCAGGTAGGACCTCAAAGCTGTCCCTTTCAAAATAAAAGTAAATCTTGTGACACCAACTAACACTGGAACCTTTTAAGAACTATTCCAATGTAATCTTTTTGCTTTTAAGTGACTTCCTGTCACCATTTCAAGCACATATAATAAAAGGAAGAAAGTCATGTCCAAAAATAGGAAATACAATATCCAGCAAGGCAACAACTCTCTCATCAAATGTAACATGCATATCAGGGGACTACTTAAGTCTACCAAAGCCAAAATTCAGGTAAAAGTAGCCTCCTAGCAAAGGACAATCATAAAGCATTCTTCAGTTATGCCCTCAATCTCAAAGACAACATACAACAATGTACCAAACTAATTGTAAATTGAGCCCCCTATACTAAGCTGGAGGATATAGCTAATGTAAAATAAGTCAATAGGGTTAGCTCCAATTTTACCCTGTTTTCACCACCAGACATCTCTCAAGAAATTTCCCAGCCATAACTTTCCCAAATATCACTAGGGAAAAGGTCCTAAAGGTGTTCTTCAAGGCCAAAACACTGCATCAGTGAGAACTGATACTAATCCAGGTTGCCTCCTTTATGGTATGAAACATTACCTATTAGGACCACTAGAATCACTATGGCACTGCAGCCTCCAAGCAGGCTTAATGTCAAATGAATGGAAGACTGCAACTATTACCCCTCTGCACAAGGGTGGGCCGTTCACAGATCCAGAAAAACTATAGACCAAGAAAGCCTGACTGGTCCCATATATAAAGCCATGGAAAGAAGAGTCATGGTTATGATAAATGATTGCATACATAACCTTCTGACACAGGATCCAACTCATTTTTTTTTTTTATTCATTGAGGGTAGGTCCTGACCTCTCAACCTGGTGGACTTCTTTAAGAAAGTTAACAAAGCAAAGGATGAAAATAAATGGTGTATACTGCCTACAATGATCTGGTCAGGGCATTTGACACAATACCCCAGCAGATAAGCTCTCGAAATTAGTTATGTTACCCACTGGACAGCCATCTGGCTCACAGATAGGACCTAAGAAGTCAGGATAGAGGAGTGCACCTCTACTAAATGGCAGGTCATTATTGGGGTCCCTTGAGGCTCAGTGCCAGCTCACAGATAGGACCTAAGAAGTCAGGATAGGGGAGTCTTCCTCTACAAAATGTCAAATCACTAGAGGGGTCCCTCAGGGCTCAGTGCTGGGGCTGCTCTTCGTTGGCATCTACTTATTTGAAGTGATGACTAACTTCAAAGGCCTCTGTACAAGTAAGTTCACAGATTATTTTAAATTAGGTGCACTCATAAAATCCCTCAATGACACAAATACTCTTCAAGAAGGCCTGACATAGGCAAAAAATAACAGGTACTAGACTCAGGTTCTAAAACTCAATGACAAGGAGTGCATAATAGTCTCTTTCAAAAGAATGTCACCCCTGCAAATTAATGCATTGATAATACAGCCTTAATGGTAGACCCAGTGGTCAGGGATTTGGGAACACATGTACACAGTGACTTGTCCTCTGACCATCACAAATCTAATGTAGTAAGGAAATCATTCTATGTTGTATAATTCATAAGCAAGGGTAGGACATCCAGATCCAGAGATGTCACTGTTCCATTGAATTCATCCCTCATTATACCAGTCATTGATTACAATGCCCCCTTTGGTATATATCTTACTTGGTATATGCATCAACTGCAGCTTCTGTAGAGACCCTCCCCCCAAAAATATACATGGTGTAATCAACATGTCCTATGCGGACCTCCTCAAAGCCCTGTCCTTATACTATGTCTCCTACAGTCTGCTAAGAGGCAATTTACGCCTGGCTGCCAAAGCATTTTCTTTTCCAGCCTTAATGGACCTGTTGTTCACTTGCAAAACAAAAACCATCAGAAACACTCAACCTACTGTAGGGACCTCAACCTCACTGGCAATATAAATAAGACATGTTGGACAGGCAAGTATTTGTCTCAGAGACTGACCCTTCTCTGGAACAAGCTTCCCATTCATGTGAAGCAAACTTCTTTCCTGCACTTATTCAAGTGCAGACTGGATTAGTGGATGGGGAATCATAAATTTGCCCCTGCCTGGCACCTATATCCCTATAAGAAAGAAGAAGTTTGCAAATGTTTAACCATTCATGTCCAAGTTATATATACCCTGCACAAAACCTAAGGGATCCAAACTGGTCCATTGTTTTTGGGTACCATGGCCATCCTTAAAAAGGCATTTTAAGGTTCTTAGTCTATTAATCACTATGATCCTTTATAGGATCTGTGGCACTTTTGCCCAAGAGGCCCAGGCCACATGTGTAAAGGGCCTGTAGTAGCACGTTATTCTTTTTGGTAATGAACTGTTTCAGGTGTTGCATCCATCTTATGCTAGTATATGCACACCTTTGGGCAAAATATGTCCTTCAATGGGTTTGTATTGTCTGCTGTGGGATGCCCATAACTATGGTTCATAGGTTCATAGGTTACTGGGCTATCGGCCTAGGGCCTATACAAGCCTAGCCATAACAATTCCCTAGCTATTTCTTCTCACAATATTTACTTCCTTGGACCCCTGTCTAGTAGGGTGGCTTATGTGATCCCCGGGGTGAATTTCCTATCTCCCATCCAATCATCAAGGTTCCTTTTGAAGAGGGACAAAGAGGTGCTCTGCTTGACATGTATGGGCAGTCTATTCCAGAGTCTGGGGAGTCTCTGGGTCAGGAACCTATCCCTCCTGCATGTTTTGTTCATTGTGATGACAAGGTTTAGATCCTTGGAGTGTGTTGCTCTGAGGGATAGGGATTTCTTTAAGTGTAGCATGTCCAACAGCTCTGGGTTTAACATAGCCTTGTATGTTAAGCACAGATCACCTCTGAGTAGACAATATGCGACAGAGTATAGCTGGAGTATTTTTAGACAGTCAGCATAGGGCATCTGCTTTAGGCCTGTGATTCCTTTAGTGAGGTATTTCTGCAACCTTTCCAGTTGTTGTATATGTCTTGAGAAGTACATAACACATGGGGCGTTGTATTCTATAAGGGGTCTAATGATGGATGAGTACAGTGGGACAATGACCTCCTTTTTTCTGGATGAAAAGCCCTTAGTGTTGATGTGTGCCACATAGAAGGATTTCCTGACTGTTGTGGTGATGTGGTTATCGAAGGTGAGACCACTGTCCACCTGTGTCCATAAGTCTCTTATCACACTTTTGGTGTTTAGTATACTGCCACCTATGTGGTAATTCATGGGTACATGTTTTTTCCCAAAGGGAAACAGCTTCCCCATGCACCTGTTTATGAGCAGCAGCTACTGCTAAGTCCAGCCTCCCCCATTTCAGTATTGTAGCCATAGCTAAAGCCCCTCTCCCTTTCTACACTGTTATGTTAGTTAGCTGCAATTAATGGTGCGCACAACCTCTGCACAATTATATACTGTAGTCATACCTCACCAGTGGCCCTGGGACCCTAAATCCTCTATGACATGCCCTTCTTAAGGCTTCCAATATACATAGTTACTTCTCCCACTGGCAGACAGTCTAGTGGCATGCTACTTTACTAGGTTCTGTGTTAGGTGTACATAAAAGTATTTGCCTTAATGTGACTGACGTCCACCACAGGACTGGGCATTCTTGCTGAGGTACTTTACTAAGTAGCACTTCTTCCTTAACTCTGTACATCTCCAAGTCACAGAATATTTACTGAAATTTCTCTGTTCTACAGTTGTGTAGCATTGAGCTGTGTTGCTCAAAATGGTGCCAGTACTTAATACTGAGCTAACAATAACCAACTATCATGGAGGTTGTAAGAGTGAAGCTACTTAATGCCCCTACTTTTGAATCACTGCCTTAGTGCATTGTGCTACCAAAACATGCTGGCAGTATACGTGCATGTCATGGTGACCATGAAGCAAGTGACCATATGTTCATACACATGGCACAAGTATACCTCTTGCAGAGGATTTCAGACTATATAATCCCTAGAACTGCATTACCAGGGATGTAGAATAGTGCCACTCTGCAGCACTATATTGAATGACACATGATCCACAAACATGCATCCATGAACTCCTCCATTTTGCTCCTAGTGTGGACTAGAGTAAACTGCTCATGGCTACTTCAGGTAGTGTATAAAGCTCCAGCTTGATGTGCCAGAGAGAGCAAGATTTTCTTGTCTTTCCTGGAGGGAAACTACCTGCTGGGAAAACATGATGACCTCTTGCAGAAGGTGGATACCTGGCATCAGCGTGTCAAGATGATGTGGCATGCCACTAGTGCCACACATTCTAGTGAGCAGGGCTGGCCTCATTACAGTGATATGAGAAAGCAACACTGTGTTCAGTTTCTACAGAGGCAGGTAGAAGTTACAGAGAGACAATCAGACAAGTGCTGTAAGTGTATATATTTTTAGTGGTGTTACTTTCTCATGCAATCTTACCAGTTTTACTTGTCAACTTAGGACTGCATACTTTTTTTCATTAGCTAAGGACAGTGAACTTAACATGGTTGGATATCAAAGAAAGTGACAGTGACTCTCCCAGAGCTGGGTGTATATGTCTCCTATGCCAGTCAGTTGTTTTAAGCATTTGTATGTAATAATTTTTTCCTATTGTGCTGTCTTACTGTAGGTCTAGTTGTGAAAGAGGAGTCGAAGGTGAAACCACCCTCGCCTAAGCCTATACCTGCCAAAGCTACTGGTATTGGGTTGCCAATGTACATCAAGACTGCCATTCAGCAGGGAGTTGATGGTTCCCTTGCTGGAGTGACTTGGAGGGGTCACTGGTGTCCTATGTGACTATGTTTGAGGAGGGGGATGAAAGCTACTCTTTTGAAAGTGATCCAGAAAGGTCTGCCCTGTTCTCCTGGCTCAAGTTGCAGAGGCTGATGGCCACCACATTGCTCACTCTAAACACAACAGAAGAACTTCTAGCATGCGTTATGGAATCTCACAAACAGCAGGCTCCAACTATTGGGTTACCAGGGGAGAAACTAAACCATAACATCAGCCACTCAGGCAACTTATGCTTGGATTTGCGTCTCTCTGCACTAAACTAGTATCTACCCTGACTCCTTTATTTTTATATATGAAAAAGGGCTCATTCCCTTTAAAAAATGTCCCACTTCCTCCCCCACCTTATAGTTACTCATGTGTGTTTCCCTCTTTTTGTTCTCCCCTTTCCCAGTTTCATATATATGCCATTGTCTCCCATTTACATGATGAACGAGGTTAGCAGTTTTCTGTAGACACTCACAGTGATCTGACTCGTGGGTGCTTTCTGTGGACACTAGCAGTGGTCTGTCTTGTGGGTGCTTTCTGTAGATACTCAGAGTGGCCTGTCTCATGGGTGTGGTCTGTCTTGTGGGTGCTTTCTGTGGACAATCACAGTGGTCTGTCTCATGGGTGCTTTCTGTGGACACTCGTATTGGTCTGTCTCGTGGGTGCTATGGTGCATTTTTTGTGTTAAATGGGCATGAGATGCAGCTATGCAGCAATATGTTACTTAAGTGAGCATCATGCTAGCTTGCCTTTGTTGCAATATAAGGCATGCTTCGGTTGAGAAGCATGGCGCATTGGTCACATGTCCTACTGTATGGTTTCATTGCCTGGGAAGCAGAACACATTGGCCTTATACCTTGCTGTGTTTGTCTGTGAGTTCCATATATATATAACTATAGCTTCTGCTGCCTTTTTTGTACCTAATGGTCATGAAAAGACAAGATTATCTTTTCAGTTTCTGACTGAAAAGTATTATAAATGGCATCCGTGCATGGGACTCCGTAGATGCCAAATAAAAAGACATAAAATCCATGATTGTCTATTTCACCTGATGCGGCCGTGATATTTAAATAACTGACCTTTATTGTGCAACAGCTATATTTCATCATATGCTAATGATCAATAATGCCACTTCTCCAGTCTATCTAATAGCATACCCATTGTGGTGCCATGACTGATGCCAGGCTAAGGAAAAATGGTTTAAGGATATTATGTATTTCTCTCTCTGTCTCTGACCCTATTACTATTTCCCACTACCAACTATTAACAAATAAACAACAGCCACAGATAATATCAACAAGAATTTATTACACTCTAGCACCTCGGCAAACAAGCCTTCAAGGAGTGAATAAAAACCCAAAAACACATCAAATAAATGCTGAAAACAATAAAACAATAAATGCATCCTTCACTATCAATTATTTAATTAACTGCTTCCAATTAAATTCAGTATTAAGTCTTTATAGAGACAAAGTATTGTATTTAAGAATAAATACAGCCTTTTTATACAACAGTTTATCTTTCATAGACATTAATTCAACCATACCAACAACAATGTATTCCAAAACACACCCCCTGAGTGACATAAAATTTCCAGAATTATATTTTTTTAAATGTACGGCTAAGAGGTTATCACAATTTTCATTTGTTATGTCCCACATATGCTCTTGAAATCTAGTTTTAAACATTCTTTGGGTTTCTCCAATATAATACTTATTACTAGGGTACTTCAAAACATATACAACCCCCACACTACAACAAGAAAAAACCTGATTCAGGCTAAATATAAATCCATTTATTCTAGAAAAATGATCCACTATATAAGGGCAAATGGAACATTTGCCACAAGCAAAAGTACCCTTCAAAAATAGGGTCTGTCTGGAACACGGTACATCTGGTATCTGAAATTTATTGTGTACTAGCATATCAGAAATACTACATCCCTTCTTAAAAGAAATAAATAGCCTCATCTGTAAAAACTTTGCCAACAGACTATCTTTAAAAAGTATAGGCCAAAAATAAAAAAAATAATTTAATAATTTCATCACTAAGAATATCATACACAGAAACAAAATACATTTCCTTCCTAACACTATTTGAATCACATATCCCGTAAACATGATTCAAAGAAGGAAAAATCTAACCTACTCATCTTATTAAAATTCTTATTTAATGCTCTATCCCTAACACTTATACCACTGTAGCATTCCTGAACCACCTTATCTAAAGCATTCTGAACTACATCAGGGTCATACCCCTTTGAATAAACATATTTGCAGTGCAATAAACCTCATATTCAAAATGTAAATCATCACTACAAAATGTACTTAATCATAAAAATTTCCCAAAAGGCAACAAGGATAATAAATGTGGAGGATGACGGGTAGTACCATGCAAAAACTGATTTCCCCCTACTATTTTCCTGTGAACGGTAGTCTTAATTGTACCATCACTTATACCATATAAATTCAGATCTAAGAAGGCAACACTACTACCCACCTGTACACCATCAAATTTAAAAGAAAATCTATTAAAATTTGGTCTGCAAGGTGCATGTAGTATTGTGGCCTTTTACTCTTACAAACATAAAGGGGAACAAGCAGAAATGAAATGCGTGACTCTAGTGTTTGAAGATATAACCTCCAGGGCTAGCAGATCAAAACATGTAATTATAGTTTGCTTCAAAGAATTAGCTTACTAGAACTATGAAAAGAAAGCAAAAATTAAAATGGAGACAGTTAAGAGATGTATGTTGATGTCCTGTGCATAGGCAATGCATTGTTCTGGGATGATGCAATTAAATCATTGTCCTTTACAGGTGGCAGAACTGTTTAGTTACTTTTGCTGTTGGAAAGCAGAATAACTAAAATTGAAGACCAGAAAAGTGTATAAATATTTCAGGTCTTTGTTCTGTCTTGTCTATGCTTGGAAGATATTGAGGTGACAAATTCCCTCTAACTTTGCTAAGTGCAGTTTTGATTTGTTGTCTTCAAGGACTGTATAACAAAAAGGTTTCAGTATTTCATTCCTCTACATAATTAATCTGTAACTACACTATTTGCAATTTGCATTATTGATTAAGTAACTTTTGAGCTCTTGAGGCTAGTTTTATATATATATATATATATATATATGTATATATATATATATATATATATATATATATATATATATATATATATATATATATAGAATGTGTAAGCATTATTGCCATTTATTATCTAACAGGAGGATTTTAACTTACCACTGTAGGTTAACAGGCTGCAGGTCCTGTCTCCCATTAGCTAGATCATTTAGGTTACTAGCATTAAAAATATTAAAGTGTACAATTTCATATTTGTCTTAATCAAGAGCAGCAGGTAACTGGAGTTTCCTGGTATTCCAGGGTGGTGATGGTACTATGCTGGGAAGAAACAGTAAAGAATTGGGGAATTCTGCTATTCTTCCCTGGTAATTGTATGCAGGTATAAGTGTGAAAGACAATTACTGTGGCTAGGGGACACTGGAATTCACTGTGGTTCACAGAGATATACAGAGAGAGGAGAAACAGAGAGAGAGAGAGAGAGAGAGAGAGAGAGAGAGAGAGATTGGTGAGAAAGGGGTCTGGGGTGATAGGTCAAAGACTCAGTTCTCAATATGGCTTCTGTGTAGTCTAATCTGGAGAGTGGATGTTGAAAGCTTATAAGCGGGACAACAGTGCATATTCCCCTATGTTCATTGGGTCAAGTTGTATTTTGTGAATTGATTATTCAGTTAAACTTATGTGAACCTTCTTATGTATTTTTATTTTAACCTGCTGGGTACCAGTGACGTGATTCAAGAGAATTCTTCTGCCAACTAGGAACTTTTCTTGGTACGTACGTATTATCACAACCAAATTCTAAAGGAGTCACTGTCGCTATCTTTTCTGGCAACCCTTCAAGCTTTTGTTTTGTCTGGGTACCAAAATCCACCTTTTTTACAATGTACTGTTTACAACAGTAATTACATTAAAAGGTGTAATGGAAAATGACAGAAGTAATTACTTGACCGCTTCTTCCTCTGTTTCTTTGTGGGGAAAAAGTTACAGAGATGGTTGTCAGTATAGATTAAAAACTGTGCATTCTGTTTGCAGCCTGAATCTTACCTAGCAGAATACATTTGGCATGAAGCTGAAGCTGCAAAGAAAAAAAAGAAGTTATGTCTTACCATAACGTTTCATTTGTGTTGTAGATCTTTGTTCATTCATTACTATTAGTGCTTCGGTTCTGTCCTCGGAACTGATACGGCCGTTTCCAAGCTTGCGCCAGCTAAAAACTCTCAGCTAAGACCTACCCATAATGCCCCTCTCCTAGTTACTCCAGATTGAGTTTGCCCACCCCTATATAAAAGATCTAGTAATAGAAAAAATAGTAAAAGGCTCTGTCTGAGCAAATACCCTAACCAGGAATCCAGGCAGGGGTAAGGAGGGTGGGAAGTAATGAATGTACAAAGATCTACAACACACATGGAACGTTATGGTAAGACATAACTTCTTTATCTGATGTTGTAAATCTTGGTTTATTAATTACTATTAGGACTGAGTCCCTGGCTACTTGAGTCCTGGCTGGCCCTAAGGAAGGATATTCCTTGGCACCATAGAACCAAAAGATGCTCGTCTCCTGGAGGCAAAATCCAATTTGTAATGACAGATAAAGGTATGAGGTCTTGCCCAAGTGGCTGCTGCGCAGATATCATCCATAGAGGCTCTGGAATGAAATGCTACAGAAGTAGCCATAGATCTGGTAGAATGAGCCTTTATTCTGGAAGGTAAGGATTGCTTATTCTGTTGGTAGATAAAGGTAATGACGTTGCTAAGCCAGGAAGATAAAGTCACTTTGGAAACAGGTTTACCCAATCTGGGTCCTGCAAAGGCCACAAATAATTGATCGATTTTCCTGAAAGATTTTGTCCTGTCCAAATAACAACGAAGCTGCCAATGCACATCATGGGTTTGCAAAAGGTACTCCCCTCTATTAGAATGCTGAGGGAAGAAAACCGGCAGGTCAATAGGTTGGTTAATGGAAAATCCAGAAATGACCTTGAGCAAGAAAGAAGGATCAGTATGAAGGGACACCCTATCCGTGTGGAAGATCAAGTAAGGTCTCGACACTCAAGGCCTGGAGTCAGATACTCTTCTCACTGAGGTAAGTGCTACTAGAAGTAAGGTTTTCCATGACAAAAACTTTAAATTACATGAATCAAAGGGCACGAAAGGAGGACCTGTGAGAGACTGAAGTATCAAAGTCAAGTCCCAGGGTTCTAAGGGAGGCTTGACCAGAGGTTTAACATGTAATACTCCTTCCAAAAATGTCTTTCATAGGCGGTGTGACATAACTGAAGAATTATCAAGCCCATTATGAAAATTGTCGATAGCTGCTAAATGTACAGTGATCATTGAAGCTGAGGCTCCTGCATGTAGAAGAGTAGTCAGGTATTGTAAGATCTTTTATATAGGCATAGAAAAATGGTCTAAGTTCTGATCTTTGGCCCAAATAGAGAACCTAGTCCATTTACTAGAATAAACTTTCCTGGTGGAAGGTTTGTGTGAAGCCAAAAGAATTTCACGAACAGGAGATGGGATGTCAGGCAGCCTGGCAATCATTGGAAGTGGAGGAACCAAGCTGTGACCTTGAGACTGTGGAGGTTCGGATGAATCAGTCCCTGAGGATGAGATAACAGGTCTTGGGAATGATCCAGGATCCACAGGCTGTGAATCAGATGAGGCCATAGAAACAGGAACCAGACTTGACGGGGCCAGTAGGGGGCAATGAGGATCACTTTGCTTCTCAACCTCTCAGCTTTCTGAAGAAATTTTGGAATGAGGGGAAATGGGGGAAAGGCATACAGAAGACCTGGGGTCCAGTCATGCATTAGATCATTCCTTGGTGATCCCCCCTGAGGGGGGATCAGGGCAAAGTAGCTTCTGCATTTGTAGTTTAGGGGGGAGCAAACAGATCACAGCAGGGCTTGCCCCAGCATGGGAAGATCCGATACACTGTTACAGGGTTGAGGGACCACTCATGAGGCATCAGGATGTTCCTGCTCAGATTGTCCACAATAAGGTTGGAATTCCTGGGAATGTGCATTGCTATAAGAAAGTGGTTGGAAGGTATCACACAGTGCCAAATCCTCATGGTTTCCCAACACAGGGGGTAAGACCTGGTTCCACCTTGCTTGTTGATATATCAGATGACTGACATGTTGTCTGACTGAATTGCAATGGTCCCAGAGGGTAGGCATGCATGGAAAGCTTGGAACACTAAGTGAACTGCCCTCAGTTCCAGGACATTTATGTGCTAATTGACCTCCATGGGGGACCAGGTGCCTTGACCATCTTTCCCTGGAAATGCCCCCTCCCATCCTAGCAGGGAAGCATCCGTGGTCACTGTGGCCGTGGGCTGGGGAAGACAGAATGACACCAAATATTCGTTTGTGGCTTTATCCACCATAGCATTTCTTCCTTGCAATGGTTTGTAAGATGTATCATGTGGTCGATTGGGTGAGTTAGAAACAACCATTGTGCAGAAAGGAGCCACTGTAGGATTCTCACGTGCAGTCTCACTAGTGGTACTAACGTAATGGCAGCCACCATGGAGCCTAAGAGTTGCAGTACAAGATGTGCTGGTACATAGGTCTGAGGAAGAAGGTCTTGGATTTGGTGTCCTATTTTCAAAAGCCTGTGAGGGGGAGAGAAGCTTGACAGGATGTTGTGTCGAAGACCACTCCAATAAATTCCAGTGTCTTCATTGGGGACATTTGAGATTTGTTCTTGTTGATTGTAATCCCCAAGTGGAGAGCGAGACCTTGAGTGTAAGAGAGGCTGCGGACTAGGAGATTCCTGGTCAGAGCGGTAAGGAGCCAATCGTCTAGATACAGAAACACCTGGAATCCTTGTAGTCGAAGATGAGCTACCACAACTGCCATACATTTGTTGAACACTCAGGAGGCCGTCGAGTGACCGAATGGCAGTGCCCTGAACTGGTAGTGATTGGCTCCCAGACGGAAGTGGAGAAACCTCCAGGAGCAGTAATCCATGTTTATGTGATAGTATGTGTCCTAGAGGTCTATAGAGCACATCCAGTTGTCCCTCCCTAGGAAGGGAAGAATGGACTGTACTGTGACTATCTGGAATTTTTGAGGTTTGATAAATTTGTTCAATAGGTTGAGATCCAGGATTGGTCTCCAGCCCCTTGTCTTTTTTGGCACTAAAAAGAACCTCGAGTAAAACCTGGATCCTGTCTGGTTTGGTGGGACTGGTTGGATGACTCTTTTTCTTAGCAGTTTTTCTATTTCTAAGACTGCTAATTCTCTCTGATTGGGTGGTACATCAGGGAATTAAATCGAATGGTATTTGGTAGCCTCTGGATATTATTCTCTGCACCCAAACATCGGTACTAATAAGATGCCAGGCTGGTAGGTGCAGAGAAAACCCCCGACTGTGTCCAGAGGAAAGCAATCAGGCCACTGCTGGTAGGGTCTGCCAGAGAAAGAATCTCTAGCACCCTTGTTACATGGACCCCCTCTACCTTGAAAGGGGCATCTTCCATATGAGTTGCCCCCTCTGCCCCGGGAGGATTGATCACCACAAGTGTCATGAAAAAGGTCCTTGGGATTTCTTGAACCACGTTTTTTCTCCCTTCTGGTTCCTGCAGTAGGAGCTCTGGGAGTTGGGAAAGCAAATGCCCACAGCAGACAAAGTCTTTCCGTCTTACTCACAATTTAAACATCTCGAGTACTGTGGATGTGGCGTTGCACTTTTGGCTATTTTTGTTCATTTCCAAGGTTGGTTTGTTAACAGCGTTGGATTGCCTGTTCAATTGTCTTTCCGTCTTACTCACTACGTGCAAGTGTGTCTCGTACTTTAGGTCCAAAAAGTGCACATTCATCAACAGGTGCATTGACGAAGGAAGATTTAAAGGGGTCTGCGAAATCACACAACCGCATCCAAGCATTACGTCTCATGACGATGCCTGATGCAGCAGCTCAAGCTGCCCCCTTGGTGGTTTGAGATATCAAATGCATTGAGGAGTTTGAGATGTATTCAAGGGAGGCAGTACCCCCCACCAAAGAGGAAGACATTTCGGAAATTAGGTCTCTTTGGAGGCAAGTAAAGTGTGCCAGATGGTTCAGTGACCGAATGGCGAAGGTCGCTGAAGCATAGGTCCACTTCCCTAGTCTGTCCATGGTCCGGGACTCCCTATTTGGAGGATGGACAGTGAAACTATCTTCTGCCAGTTCCCTCTTGGTGGCCGCTGCCACGACCATAGAATCAACTGTCAACTGCTTGGACCAGTGGGGCTGGTCTTCAGGTGTAGATAAAATATTGTCTGGTCTCTGGGGGACAGGTTCTACATTGTCCAGGGCCTTCCAGGCATGCTGCACAATGAGCTTAACAAGGTCATCTGCCAGTGGGGTCACCCAGGAAGTAGATGGCTGGGCACAGAAGGCTTGCAAGAACACCGATTTCCTCAGAAGAAGGGTTAGAGGACTTCCAGTCTCCCTGCTGCTTGAGGATTTCCAGAATGCCTCCGAATGAGACATCATCGGGGGAGTCCATGGGGACCCTTCCCCCTCATCACAATCAGTGTCTTCGGTGATAGATTCCTCCGGGGAATCAAGGTGCTTCCACTTGCACTGTTTCTTCCAGGGTGGCTCCCCAGTGGGATCTTCTGAGGAGGGCTCCGGAGAAGGAGTCCCCTTCAAAGGGGGTTCTTGTGACTCCCGTGCCTGGGGTCCCAAAATAGAGGGTTGGGAGAGGTGCATGCTGGGGGGGTTCTGATACTGATGTCATTGGTGCTGACTGTGAGCCTTCGGAGTGAAGAACCCTCTCCATCACCTGGACAGCAGGCCCGCCCGAGGAGGGATGGGAGCCTAGAACCAGGAAGGACAACCTTGGAACCAAGGTCACACCCCACCCTGAGGAGCCCACCTCCAGGTGAGGATCTCCGAGAGGACTGGAAGCCATTGGAGCCGTGAACATAGATGGCGCCAGTGAGAAAATAGGCACCGGGTGAGTTACCAAGGTATGGATGGACCAAGCACTGCTCTGAGAGGGCATTGTTTCCACCAGACCTGATGCAGCAAGGGTGGTAGGTGCCGACAGGGGAAAAACTGCTGTCAGAGCTAAGACAGTATGCACTGGAGTGGACATTGGTACCAAGATCTCCGGGATCTGGGTAGAGGCCAGAGGAGGATAAACAGGGGAAGATGTAGTAAAAGATTCCAAGTCAAGAGGAATGGAAGGTCTAGCTGGAGTGGGCAATCCTCTAGTTGCCAGAAGCTGGTCCATAACCCGCACTAGATCTAATTCAGAAAAACTCCTAGTGGATCTAAAGAAGGCTACTGAAGGAGAATTAGGTCTTTCTATAAAGGGGCTAAACCTCTACCCCAAAAAGGGATCATAAATTGGAGAGTATCTTGTCCTTGGCAGATATTCGAGTTTTGGAGCTGATGGAGCGGAAGCAACTGTTGGCACCGTGGCCGGGGATGGTGCCAAAGCCGGTACAGTCATCGTAGCCAATGCTGGATCCAAGGACGGCACCAAAGTCAGTGGTGCTGAGGTTGGAACCGAAATAGGGGTTAATATCATGGATGGCACTGAGGGAGAAGATACAGAGCCTGGTGCCGAAGAGGTCTGCGCCGAGGGCACCGGTGAAGTACGGAGCCAACTTGGTTCCAGAGATGCAGGAACTGAGTGACTCCATTTCTCCTTATGTTTTTCGGTCTTTGGAGGGGGTGAGACCTCCCACCCAGACAGAGCCTCAAAAAAGGTGTCCTGATTAAACCTTTTAAAATAAGCTTATTTTTACGTTCTGCTAGTGTACGATTATTAAAACTAGCACAAATGTCACAGTCAGCTTTAATATGATCAACACTCAAACAGTAGACACAACGAGCATGTGTATCTGAGTTAGGCATCTTACGCCCACACTGGTCACACTGTTTAAACCCTAACTTAGTTTTGTCTGACATAGTAAGGCAAAAAGGCTATCCTATAGAAAAAACAAAATAAGGGAGAGAGAAAAAGGTGAGAGAACACCAAAGATGGTATTTAAAAAATACCACAAGTGGTAAGGAAGGGCCTGTCAAAGGCAGGAGAGAGGGATAGTACCAATAATGGTAGAAATTAAATTACCAAGGTAAAGGCTAGGGAATAGAATTAGGTTATAGGCAACAGTGAGAAAAGGCTAAATTGACTAAATAATTAACAATTTTGAAGAGAAACTATCTTAAAAATGACAATGTTCTACTTAGCTTTGAGAGAGATGGCTAGCATGTCTGACTAGGAATGCGGCAGACAAGATCTGGAGTAACTTGTAGAGGGGCATTATGGGTAGGTCTTAGCTAAGAGTTTTTGGCTGGCGCAAGCTTGGAAATGGCCATATTAGTTCTGTGGATGGAACCAAAGTCCTAATAGTAATTACTGAACAAAGATTTACAACATCAGATACAATGTTTTGAATGTATGTTCACAGCGATCAGCGTTAACATTTCCACCACAGAAAAAGAAGCAGTCAGCCATTTTCCAAGCCCTACCAGCATGCCAGGTCTCTTACCATGTGGAGCAGATAAATAAGATCAGCAGCCATGCTGCTTCAATGTTAGGAGTGCAAGGATAGCATAGAAACTAAAATTGTAGAGAAAAATTTACTGTTAAGCACTATACAATATGCCAGATAAGAGAAACTAAAATGGTAGAGAATAATTCACATTTAAGCACTATACAATATCTCAGAAAAGTAACTGAAATTAAGCAGCACACCACAGTAATGAGCAAAAAGGATGTGTTTTTCAACCACAAAGCCTGATTTGCTCAACCTCCATGCTACTGTTGAGCCTCCAGACAGGTGTACAACATTAGAAGGGGGAAACAAAAATGCTGTTGTCCTTACATGTTGAAATGTGGTACTTCCAGTACTATCTGCAAACCATACATCCAGCTGACACCATAACACTACAGCACTTGTACTTACTGTGATGCTGTTTGCCCCGGTGTACCACGCAGAGCTGCATAGTGAGTCATTCAGTGGTTGCGATATGTAAGTACTCTTTTCTTCATATTTGGCGGTAGTGCATGCCATTATCCCTCACATATTTGGTAGGTAAGGGGGATTCAAACCACATCTGTATCTCCAGTTCTCAATTTTTTTAAGTGGCATTATTAGGATTCAACCCCATTGTGAAACCATTCTATACATTTTGAGTGATACTGTTGGAATTCAAAGCCATCGGTGCCACCTTTCTGCACACAATATAATTATTAAAAAATAATACATATATACTGATCTTACAAACACTTTCACTACAGGAGCACATCCACACAACATCAACAAACATTTCTGTATGAAAATTATTACATATATAACCAAACATTTTCAATGCATAGAATTATGATCTTATTCGGACTCCACAAAACAGCATAGTTAAAGCAGAAAACTGTTAAAATGCAGAATTCTAGGCCCTTACCACATTATCATAAAATATGAATGAATATTTGCATGAATATACATAAGTGCATATGCATAATAAGCAAAAGGAGCCTATTTACAGATGGACTTCAGCCTGTTTTCCCTCACAGACTTCTCAACATAGTATAATTGCAAAAATGATGTAATGTATTTACTTGCACAGATAAGTTGTTTTGTATAGTTCAGCTTATGCAATGTGCTTTGATATATAATACACAAAGAACTTCACATACTTGAACACATGCACCATTGTACTAAAAATATTCTACTATGGGTGATATACAATTTACCTACAATGGCAAATCCCATGTGGCAGATTTTGTCAGGACTGGGTGAACCCCCCATCATCCATGTCCTGATTAACAAGTGATTATTAGTTTTATACACCAGAATCACCTTCTTTCAATAAATAATTCTGTTGTGAAAAAGATCTTTTTTCACAAGAAGGCTGTTTCCACCCATAAGAGGAAGCAGGCATGTTTGTCATCATGCTTCAGTAACATAAGTGGTAGCAGTATATGTAGACCAGGGGGTATGACCCTAGTCCTGAGCAGCATCCTGCCATCACTCAGAATGATACCACAGTACAAGCAGAAAATGATTGATTTCAGCAATTGGCTAAGTTTCTGGTGTCATTCTAATGGGATCCAGTATCTGTCTGCCTGGGATGACATGATTAACAGACCTCGATACTTTGCCAGAGATGGCCTGCATCTGTCACCCATGGGCTTCCGGATACTAGCCAAGGCTCTTGCCACCCCTATAGTGCCTTTTTTTTAGGCGGGGTTTCAAAGACCAACTTACCACCATAACAGCTATAAACAAATGCAATCTCAGAGTCCTGCTGCTCAATGCTAGAAGTCTAAATCTCAAAATGCACTCACTCGAAGCACTCCTTAAAATGTAGAATATCGACATTTGTGCTGTAAAAGAGACCTGGTTCAATGCAATAGAAAGCACCCTTGCACTACCAGGCTATAACTCATTCTACACCTTTCGGCTCCAGAACTTGGACCGAAGCTCCAAAGGTGGTGGTGTTTCCATATTCATAAAGATGCTCACACCTCCAGATTGGTAGCCCAACATAACGCATCTGAGATACTTCAGGTGCAGCTAACATCGGGTAAGACAGTGATTCAGGTCATAGTCTGCTATAGGTCCTCAGCCATGTTCCAAGACTCACACTCCATGTTCCTAAGCACCTTGGAGGAATATTAGGGTCCAACCTAATGCTCGTATAGTGGGCAACTTCAACTACCCCTCCATTAACTGGGAAAACTACTCATGTATCAATACACTTGCCCAGTGCTTTCTGGAATTCATTAATTCCAATGCTCTGGACCAGCTTGTTCTTACCCCCCACTAGAGGTAGCAACATCCTTGACCTGGTCATTACTAACATGGACGACCATTGCTCTAAACCAATAGTCAACTCCTCCCTGGTTAGATCCGACCACAAACTAATCACCATGGAAATCCACATTCCTCCCACCCCCCCCACCCCCGCAAAGGTAACCACCATGAAAAACTTCTCCAAAGCTAACTTTGGGTTCCTAAAAACAGAGGTGGCTAACTTCACGGCACCCATGCAAATGGAGAATAGTTGCATGACCACCGAATCATACACCAATGCACTGTATGAACACGTACACAAATGCATGGATCTTGCCATACCAAATAGAACCAAGACGGTCTCCACAAAAAAAGAAGTCAATCTAGTGGTCTCCTGCCATAAACAAACTCTACAACAGAAGGAGGAAACTGATGAGGAATAAGGTGAAGTCCCAAGACTGGAAAAACTCCCTTATCAGCCTCAACAAAAAGTTGAGATCCCTCATCAAATCCTCTAAAGCTAGCTATGAAAACAGAATTGGAGCAGATAGTAAAGACAACCACAAGGCCTTCTATAGTTATGTAAAGAATCTCCACGGCAATACCCAGATTTACTCTGAGCTACTGCACAATGGTACCTCCTATACCAAACCAACAGATATTGCCAATATACTGGCCGACAGATTCAGTGCTACCCCCCTCCCCCAAAGGACCAATCACAATACCAGTAGGTTGCCAGGCACCTAGCATTACGGCTGCACAGGTTAAAACAGCATTGTCCAAGGCCAAGAATACAGCTTCTATGGGACCTGACATTATCCCTGGTTGTGTTCTACATGAATTACAGAGTGAACTGGAACCTCACCTGTGTGCCCTGTTCAATCACAGCCTCACCTCAGGCTTTGTCCTTACCAAATGGTGCACTGCTACAGTCATCTTTCTCCACAAAGGAGGAGCGACTACAGACCCTGGGAATTATCGCCCAATTAGCCTGATGAGTCTGATATGCAAAGGTATGGAGTGCATCATCATGGACCTAATAAACAAGGATATAGGGAATCTCCAAACTCTCGATCCTACACAGTTTGGTTTTGTGAAGGGTAGATTGTGCCTGCTCAGCTTGGTCAACTTCTTTGAGTCAGTCAGCTGTGGATGAAGGCAAGGTGGTTCATACAGCCTACCTTGATCTGGCCAAGGCCTTTGATACCATTCCCCACTCAGGAATCATAGAAAAACTCACTAAGCTAGGCATCAACCCCTATATCACTAAGTGGGTTGCAAACTGGCTCACAGATAGAACCCACAGTGTGAAAGTGGCTGATTCCAAGTCAGACCATCAACCAGTCACGAGTGAAGTCCCACAGGGTTCAGTTCTGGGTCCTCTCCTGTTTGGTATCTACTTCTCTGAAGTCCAGGCAAACATGAAGGGACTCTGGCTGATAAAGTTCACAGACAATTGCAAGTTGGGAGCTATTATTAACTCCCCAAGTGATGCTGACATCCTACAGAAAGGCCTCAATGACACCAACGACTGGTGTCAGAACCATGGCCTTAAGTTCAATGCCAAAAAATGTGTCATCATCCCCCTTGGGAAAAACCCAGTTCTCTTGAATTACCACACTGATGGTAATCCACTGAACGCAGAAGGCATTATAAGAGATCTGGGAACACAGGTTGACAGCAACCTCTCTTTTGACCACCATGTTGCCACTGTGGTCAGAAAGTCCTTCTGTGTGGCACATGTCATTAGTAAGGGTTTTGCATCCAGGAGGAAAGAGGTCATTGTCTCCCTCTACTCTTCCCTCATTAGGCCAATCATCGAGTACAATGCCCCATTTGGCATGTACCTCACTAGACACCTGCAACAACTGGAGAGGCCACAAAAGTACCTCACAAAGAGGATCCTAGGCCTTAAACACTTGTTCTATATGGACAGACTCAAAAAAACTCCAACTATTCTCTGTCTCATATTGCCTACTTAGAGGCAATCTCTGCTTGACTTACAAAGCCATGTCTGACTCAGCTCTGTTAGAAATGCTACATCTGAGGAAATCGCAATCCCTCCGCACCACATGCTCCAGAGACTTCAGCCACATTACCACAATTAACAGAACATGCCAGAGGGACAGGTTCATAACCCAGAGACTGCCCATTCTATGGAATAGACTTCCCATATATGTCAAGCAGAGCACATCACTGGCCCTCTTCAAGGGAAATCTTGATGAGTGGATGGGAAATAGAAAATTCACCCCAGGGATCACTCCAGTGGCTCTACTTGACAGAGGCACTAGAAACTAAGGTCGGGTGGCACGATGCTAGGGTAATCCTATGGGCTAGGCTTGTAAAGGCTCCAGGGCCAGTGATATTGTACTTGAAGGCCTCACCTTGCATTTCGCGCAGAAGTGGGCGTGTCGCGAATGATTGATGACCAGGGCGGCATATGTAATGAGCCATGATTGACATGGCATTCTAATCAGCTGGTGAGAAGTAAATTAAATGCCTTTGGGAATAACTTTTATGGGGGGTGCAAAAAGAAGCACAGAAGTAGTAAACCTGTCCTTGCAGTGGAGCTGAAGTGTTGTCCTTTACAGAAATATCAAGTTCATAACTTTACCATCTGGAGTTTTTACAAGTCATTTTCCCCCCATTTGTATGCAGAGAACAAAGAGCTCTTTTTCCAAGTGGCTGGCAGTGCTTTGGCATATAAGCATAGCCGGCCTTAGGCATAAGCCAACTAGGCGGCCGCCTAAGGCGCCGATCTAGCAGGGGCTCTTTTCCAGTATTTATTTGGTGTTGGTAGACCAGGTTGGGGGCACCGGTTAGTGTGGTGGGGGTGCCATGGAGCCCTTTTGCCTAGGGCACCAGTTGACCTAAGGCTGCTCCTGCATGTAAGTCACCTCAGTAGGAATGTCACTACAGTAGGACACTTAATTTTCCAGACTAAATTCAGTCAGCAGTCATATATGCCGAGCTGAAAGCCATATTTTTCATATGTAGCAGTATGCAAGATGTTCTAGTGTTGCTAATGTTTCTTGGGGAAAGTTTCTTCAGTTTTCTTTGTCACAAAAATAGTATAGTGTAACTGCTACCACAATGTAAATCGTTCCAGTTGCATGTATATTACAACTTTTGCATTTGCTGTGGTAGAAAAATATGTTTTATTGCAGTGTTTTTTTAATGGCTAACTAGGTTTTGTAATTTAATTACATTTTGTGACAAAGAATTAGGTTGGCTTTTACCATATACACACATTGAACTGTAACACAGTTAAATGTTTTCATTTGGTTAACTTATAATCTTTGGTGGGTTCTGTATTTTCCTTAATAGCACTAGTCTGCTGTACAGATCCTTCCATTGGCGATCTTAATATTTGTAAGTATTTCTGTGTAGTTCACTTTGCCTTTTTCATAGCAAAATTCATCTTGATTGGAGCTTTTGAATGACCTTTAAGGTAGTGATGCGTGTAAAGCGATGTTAGGTTTGAAAGTTATTGTGTAAAATAGACATATGCTAGTGTTGCTATTGAGGGAATGCATATTCATTAGTGCCCGATTACGAAATAGCACGGAGCGGGTTTTAGGCGGTGCTTGCTACTGAGCATCTGGTGAGGCCCTCAAGTACAATATCGCCCCAGGGCCATTAGCCTAGTACACACCTATGAACTTATGAACCTACTAGTAGTAGTGGCAACAGTAGTAGTAGTGATAGTGGTAGTACTAGTAATAGTAGTATTAGTAGTAGCACAAGAGATGTATTATCATTCTTCAGTAGTAGACGCAGTAGCAGTACTAGTAGTACTACTAGTAGTAGTAGTATTAGTGGTAGTACTAGTAATAGTAGTATTAGTAGTAGCACAAGAGATGTATTATCATTCTTCAGTAGTAGACGCAGTAGCAGTACTAGTAGTAGTACTAGTAGTAGTAGTAGTATTAGTGGTAGTACTAGTAATAGTAGTAGTATTAGTGGTAGTACTAGTAATAGTAATAATAGCAGTAGTGGTAGTTGAAGGGAAGTATCAGCATTGATACTGTGACACAAGCAGCCATGGCAGTATTTATTAATTTATTTTTAATTGTTTTTATATGTGCAGATGCCCATTCTGGCTGCTTCTTAAGTGCTGTTTTCATTTTTGCACTAAAAGCATTTTATTTAAATTTATGAATTGGTTACTGTTGTTCTAATGGCTGCCGAGCTTGAGCACTTAAATGCTTTGTGGTAGATCTTTCTACAATGGTAACTATAGATTATCATTTATTTTATTTTATTTATTTTACATTTATTGACCGGGCTAGTCTAGTGGGATACATGTCCATTTTCAGTAGAGGCCCGGGGAGAAAAGCTCCAAAAAACAAAAGAATAGAAAATCCATACATACATTTAAAAAAAGTGATAGCAGTTAAAACTTACCCAGAACTAAAAAAGCAGTTGTTATAAAAGAAAATTATTTTTTTTGTATATAAAAGATGCATTAGTCTAAGGAAGTAGTAGAACTAGCAGTAATAATCAGTGGGTATTGTATTTGAGATACAATATCTATGTATACATCATTATATATATAATAACATGGTATTTAGATTCTTAAGTCAGAAATTATTAGGTATAAGAGTAGTTGTAATTTGAAAGGAGAAAAGTTAGTCAGGGTTAGTACAGGAGCAGAGCCAGTGTGTCTTATGAAAGAGCTTTAGATTCTTTTTAAAGAGTGGCAGTGACATTTGTGTAGTGAGATCAGTGGGTAGTAAATTCCATAGTTTTCCTACAGAGTTAGAGTACAGGGAGTCACCTGCTGAGTGATTAGATCTTGAAATATTAATCAGCAGTTTATTGGAGGAACGTAGGTTCTTATTGTTATTATAAGGTGTAATGATGGTAGAGAGTATAGTGGTGTTGGTGGGCTTATACAGGGCGTTGTGGACAATGGGAAGCTGTAGAAATTGAAGCTGGTTGTGAAATTCTAGCCAGTCTAGTTGTTTTAGATTCAGACAGTGATGGGTTCTGAATGGAGAGCCTGTGGCAAACCTAGCAATATTATTATAGGATGTGGCCAGTTTGTTGAGGTTGTTTTTAGATAAATTAGTATATATAGGGGAGGCATAGAATAGGGTTGAGATTAAGTGGGTTCTGGCTGTAACAGCCCCAGCTGTTGGAGTTAGAAAGGGCTTAATTCTGTAAAGGGATCCCAGTTTTTTGTTCACTAATTTTATTGTATTGTTAATGTGGGTATCAAAGTTGAGGTGGTTGTCAATTGTTATTCCTAAGAGTTTAGTGGTTGGGTCGGGAGAAATGATAGTGCCATCATTTGATAAAAGTGTGAGGTGGATGGGAGTTGATTTTTGGGTTGGAGTGAAAAGTAATAATTTAGTTTTCTTAGGGTTAAGGAGGAGACAGCGGTTTGAAAACCATTGTTCTACAGCATTGAAAGCTTTTTGGGTAAGAGATTTAAGTTCAGTTTCAGAGGTGGCTGTGTAAATAATAGCCGAGTCATCTGCATACTGAATGCAGGTGGTGTGTGGTATAGCTGTTTGAAGGTCATTAATATAAATGGAAAAAAGGAGTGGACCTAAACTGGAGCCCTGAGGAACTCCGAGGGAGATAGGAAGGTTATTGGATAGTTTATTTTGCCAAAGTACTGCCTGTTGACAGTTTTCAAGGTAAGATTTAAACCAATTCATGGCTTGGGGATCAAATGAGAGGGATTTCAGTATGTGTAGGAGGAGTTGGTGATTAACCATGTCAAAGGCTTTAGATAAATCAATAAAGACTGCAGAGGAGAGATTATTGTTGTTGCGGTTTTTATTAATGGTGTCTGTGAAGGATAGCAGGGCAGTGGTGGTACTGTGGAAAGGTCTGAAACCATGTTGACAGTTGGCAAGCAAGTTGTGATGGAGAAGGTTTGAAAATAATTGCTTATGGATGCATTTTTCCATTATTTTTGCAAGGGGAGATAGCAGGGCTATCGGACGGAAGTTAGAGTACTCGTTGGGGTGTCCCCCTTTATGTAGTGGGATGATATGGGAAATTTTCCAGATAGATGGGATAGTTCCTTCATTTATGGTTCTGTTGATCAGGATAGAGATGGGGTAAGCTATGGCTTTAGCTCCTTTTTGGAGGAATTCTGCTGGGAGTTGGTCAGCTGATGGTTTGGTAGGCTTTAATTTTAGGAGAAGGGAACAGATGAAGGAAGTAGACACTGGTTGTAAATGGAAAGGTGGAGGTAGGATAGTGGTAGAAGTTAGCAGATTTGAGGTGTCAGGAGAAAGATGACTAGCAAGATTTTGGATAGCATCAGTGAAAAATGAATTGAAGGCATTAGCAGTATGTAGGGGATTGTCAGGGTTAGAGCCTAGTGGGTTGGGTGTGCTAGATTGACTTTGGTAGAGAAGTTTGTTAATGCTAGACCAGAATTTTTGTGGTGCATTGTGGTAGGTTTGCTGTGTTTGAAGGTAAAAGTTCTTTTTGTCTAATAGGATGGCTTTTTTGGTATTATTTCTATGTTGTTTATAGGTTTGGTGATCGGAAGGAGTTTTAGTCGTGCGCCATTTTGCCCAGGATTTATTTCTGAGAAGGATTTTTTGCCTGGTATTATTGGTGAGCGAAGGTGCTGGCTTAGTTTTATTTCTAACTGAGCGTGGTGGGGCGTGATGATTCAGGATTCCTAGGAATATTGTATTGAAGTATTCTATGGCTTCATTAAGTGGAAGAAATTTTAATGGTGTCCAATTACATTGATTGAGTTCAGTTTGGAAAAGTTCTGAGTTGAAGTGCTTCTTTTGTGCGTATTGTTCTATAGGAGAGAGGGAGAGTTAGGATCATCTTATGTCTGATAATATAGGTTAGTGAATGGTCACTGAGACCATCTGGGAGGGTACCTGCTTTATATGTTTGCTGAGGATTATTTGTAAGAATCCAGTCCAAGGTACTTTCTTTGTTGTTGGTTCTATTAGTTCTGGTAGGGGAGTTAATTGTTTGTGAGAAGCCATAAAGGTTAATATGTGCGGTTGGGTGTATATTACTACAGGTCATCCAGTCAATATTGAAATCTCCTAGTACTATGGTTTCTTGTGGGAGATTGATTGAAAGACAGTTAAGGATATTTTCAAGTGTAGTGATGTTATTACCTGGGGGAAGGTATATACAGAAAATGTTTATGGACTTATGTGTGTTGATTTGAAGTTTAGTGATAAGTATTTCAGCAATATTGTCTGATGGTGGGTTAACGTTTAGAGTAGTAACCTGAAGTTCTGATTTATAGAGGATTGCTACCCCTCCTCCCTTTTTGACTGTGTGGTCAAGTCTAATGATATTGTACCCTGGTGGAGTGACTTCATTGTCTTTAACAGTAGGTTTTAGCCACGTTTCAGATAGGCATAAGATGTCAAATAAGTGAACATCTAAAAGGGCATGAAGTTGAGCAATTTTGTTGCCAATGCTACATATATTGAGGTGAGCTATAGATAGTGAGTTATATGGTTTGGTGGTGGGGTTATTAGTTTTATTTGAGTTGAAGGTTGGAGTATTCAGGGTATTGTTTGGGCCTGGGTTAGGGTGAATATCCCCATCTAGTATTAAGCGTAGCAGTAGAATGTGTTTACGGATGAGAGGCTTATGATAGAAGTCAATTACTTTTCTAATGTTCTGGTTGGTATACTTAATAGGAGTTATTCTATGGTATTTAGCAAGTATATAGCTAGGTTTAGATATAAGGTTAAGGAATGTTGGATAGATAAATGGTGGTGTGGAAGTATGTTTGGAGGGGGAGAGAAGTGTAGAGTATAGTGGATGTTCGTAGGAGGTTAAGAGATAGGCAGTAGTTAGCGAGGGTAAGAGAGAGAGTAAGAGTAAGACTTGTAGTTGGAATGGGGTAGTTGGTTTGGATATTATATTTGTTTGGGATGTAGGGAGAGAAGTAACTGGCAGAGTACTTTAAGCAGGTAAAAATAATTATTAAGTAGGTGGGGTGCTGTTGGAAGGAGGTTTAAGAAGTGAGGTAAAAAGAGGGTGTGATGAGAGAGTGGTGCTGGGGGAGGTAATTATGTACACAGTTTGATTGGTGTGAATGTGATGTGGGTGTGGCTATCGAGGAATAAATGTAGGAGCACTGGGTGGCGGGTGAGAATTGGGGGCAGGGTAGGGGAGTGGAGCGAGCCCGCAGGGCGAACAGAGCAGGAGGAGACACGAGAGTGGATTGGCAAGGGTGACAATCAGTGAGGAATGAAAAATATGCAGGTAAGTCTGAAGGTAAGAGATTATGGAGAACTGTTGAAAGGCTGACAGGAGTAGGTGTGTGTGGGGAGTAGAGTGTAATTAAAGATATTGCAGGTCAAGGGGAGATAAAGTAGAATAGACAGTCATAGGAAATCTGGAAAGGGAGTTAGATGTATGGATAAGCAAGTGAGAAGAGATAAATAATTCTGAGGCTGAGATAGAGGCGCCACCTAGTGGTCAGTCCCTTTACTACAGTTAAGTGGCTTCCTAAGGGGATGTCAGGCCAGAGAGGGGGGGGGAGGTAAAAACTACTTAGGTATAATGATGGTATGAGCTGAGTGTCCTTGTTTATTTAGAGAGAAAACAAAAAAACCTTTGGGGGGGGGGGGGCTGGCTGCTGGCTAACCTAACAGAGAGGCTTGCCTACCTAGCAATTTCTATAACAAGTTCTTGTTCTTACAGTTGTCTAGTAGCTATAACAACACATACTTTCACTGTCTGTTATCAAGGAATGTTCTCCCAGGGTGTTGGTAGGAAAAATCCTAGTGTTTGGTTAAGTTTCTTAGGCATCCAACTGGACAGATTCAGGTGAACAAGTACAGCGAGGTACAGGAACAGAAGGCTGGTTCATGTAGAAAGAGAGAAAAAAGAGGTAGTGAGGAAAAACAATTTGTGCGCTACAGGGCATGCAATCATTATAAGAAGACAGTATTCTGAATTATCTGAGCAGGAATTCACAGTATTATATTTGCTTAAATAAGGACTTCAGCATACAGTTTATATCAGGTACCACTAGGAGTTCAAGAAGCCCATTCATGGGACAGACAATTGGCTATTATTACAAAACATGCATTTGCTTCTTTTAGTTCTTTCTTTAAAAAATATACAATAAAGTAGTACTCTGAAATGAAGGTTATACTAGCTCAGTGTACAGAAACTGCATTACTTTTCTGTCGTTTACAAATAATAGTACACTAAGATGCAGTAATAAAAGGTATGGGACCCACAGAATCTGCTCAGTAGGTAAAAATAGATATAGATATATTGGATAAGGTTTAGTCAATGCAATGCAGGCTGGTAAAACTTCCACTGCAAATAAAGCCTGTAGCAACAGTATTGCAAGGGCAGTGATAACTAAATGCAAGCGTATACCATGCAGCTGAGCTATGTTTCAGGGGTTAAACTAGCTCAATCTGTTAGAAGGCAATATTGTAATTAGCACTCTCTTAAGAAGTCTTGTAAAGCGTTGTTCCAATGGTTAAATAGCTTTACACCTAGTGCAGGCAGAACTACAAAAAATATATAACAGTAAGTTTCAAATACACAATATATTAGCGTAGTATAATGAATTCGCTGATTTAAGATTCCATACTCAACGCTAAGTAAACCGAGCATAAATAAATACAGCAGGTTATATTTCAGAGGCAAGTCAGCTGGTTAGTTTGAGAATACAATAACATTACAAGCATTTCACTTAAAAATACTGATAAATCTATGCTTCACTGTTTAAATAAGCTCCGTAGCCAGAAACAAAAAGTAGTGCATTCAGATCGCTAATTCCAGCATTACTACATAGGATATACAAGATCGGTATGCAATATATATATATATATATATATATATATATATATATATATATATATATATTAAAAGCATAGAAAAGCGTGAATCATAACACAGAACAGCGAGTGATTTAAAATAACTTCCACAGTGATAAAAACTGATTGTTGGTGTCCCACATGCACAATGCTATGTTGGCTAAGCATATGCGGAGAAAGTGTAGTCCGCAACTATTTAAATACACAGTTATTGAACCATAACAAGAGTAGAACAAGTAGTCAGTGCTTAATAAACAGTCCTCGCAAGTGCAAGAAAAAGCATAAAACCACTTACTGTAGGACAAGCTCCAGAGCAGGGTGTACAGCAGCCAGGTAGAGGTGACAGAATAAAGATGGTGACTCCTAGTATGGGGTATATTTATAAGGTGAGGCAGGACGTAGGTGCAGAGGGGGAGGGGAGTAAAACCAAACAACAGGTATGGGGCAGATGCCGCGAGATGAATGTGCTGCAAATCTAATAGGAGGTGAGAGGGGGTGGGATAAGGAGAGGAGAACAGAGCTATAGGGAATAGAAAAGATAGGAGGCAATAAGAATAGTGTATTAGGGAATAAGAAGACAGGAAGTAGAAGGTAGGGGGAGGTAGAGTATTGTATTGCGAAAGAGGTCAGGGGGAAGTCTGGAAAGGTAAAGAGAGAAGACAGCAGAGAGAGGACAGAGGGAAGTTTAGCAAGGTAAAGAGAGAAGACAGCAGGATATCCGAGACACGAGAGTGGATTGTCAAGGGTGACAATCAGTGAGGAATGAAAAATATGCAGGTAAGTCTGAAGGTAAGAGATTATGGAGAACTGTTGAAAGGCTGACAGGAGTAGGTGTGTGTGGGGAGTAGAGTGTAATTAAAGATATTGCAGGTCAAGGGGAGATATAGTAAAATAGACAGTTGTAGGAAATCTGGAAAGGGAGTTAGATAAGTATGGATAAGCAAGTGAGAAGAGATAAATAATTCTGAGGCTGAGATAGAGGCACCACCTAGTGGTCAGTCCCTTTACTACAGTTAAGTGGTTTCCTAAGGGGATGTCAGGCCAGAGAGAGGGGGAGGTAAAAACTACTTAGGTATAATGATGGTATGAGCTGAGTGTCCTGGTTTATTTAGAGAGAAAACAAAAAAAAACTTTGGGGGGGAGGGGGCTGGCTGCTGGCTAACCTAACAGAGAGGCTTGCTTACCTAGCAATTTCTATAAAAAGTTCTTGTTCTTACAGTTGTCTTGTAGCTATAACAACACATAATTTCACTGTCTCTTATCAAGGAATGTTCTCCCAGGGTGTTGGTAGGAAAAATCCTAGTGCTTAGTTAAGTTTCTTAGGCGTCCAACTGGATAGATTTAGGTGAACAAGTACAGGGAGGTACAGGAACAGAAGGCTGGTCCATGTAGAAAGAGAGAAAAAAGAGACAGTGAGGAAAAAACAATTTGTGAGCTACAGGGCAAGAAATCATTATAAGAAGACAGTATTCTGAATTATCTGAGCAGGAATTCACAGTATTCTATTTGTTTAAATAAGGACTTCAGCATACAGTTTATATCAGGTACCACTAGGAGTTCAAGAAGCCCATTCATGGGACAGACAATTGGCTATTATAACAAAACATGCATTTGCTTCCTTTAGTTCTTTCTTTAAAAAATATACAATAAAGTAGTACTCTAAGATGAAGGTTATACTAGCTCAGTGTACAGAAACTGCATTACTTTTCTGGCATTTAAAAATAACAGTACACTAAGATGCAGTAATAAAAGGTATGGGACCCACAGAATCTGCTCAGTAGGTAAAAATAGATATAGATATATCAGATAAGGTTTAGTCAATGCAATGCAGGTTGGTAAAACTTCCACTGCAAATAAAGCCTGTAGCAACAGTATCGCAAGGGCTGTGATAACTAAATGCAAGCGTATACTGTGCAGCTGAGCTATGTTTCAGGGGTTAAACTAGCTCAATCTGTTAGAAGGCAATATTGTAATTAGCACTCTCTTAAGAAGTCTTGTAAAGCGTTGTTCCAATGGTTAAATAGCTTTACACCTAGTGCAGGCAGAACTACAAAAAATATATAACAGTAAGTTTCAAATACACAATATATTAGCGTAGTATAATGAATTTGCTGATTTAAGATTCCATACTCAACGCTAAGTAAACTGAGCATAAATAAATACAGCAGGTTATATTTCAGAGGCAAGTCAGCTGGTTAGTTTGAGAATACAATAACATTACAAGCATTTCACTTAAAAATACTGATAAATCTATGCTTCACTGTTTAAATAAGCTCCGTAGCCAGAAACAAAAAGTAGTGCATTCAGATCGCTAATTCCAGCATTACTACATAGGATATACAAGATCGGTATGCAATATATATATATATATATATATATATATATATATATATATATATATATATATATATATATATATATATATATATATATATATATATATATATGTATATATATACATTAAAGGCTAAGAAAAGCGTGAATCATAACACAGGACAGCGAGTGATTTAAAATTACTTCCACAGTGATAAAAAACGATTGTTGGTGTCCCATGTACACAACACTATGTTGGCTAAACATATGCGGAGAAAGTGTAGTCCGCAACTATTTAAATACACAGTTATTGAACCATAACAAGAGTAGAACAAGTAGTCAGTGCTTAATAAACAGTCCTCGCAAGTGCAAGAAAAAGCATAAAACCACTTACTGTAGGACAAGCTCCAGAGCAGGGTGCACAGCAGCCAGGTAGGGGTGAGAGAATAAAGATGGCGACTCCTAGTACGGGGTATATTTATAAGGTGAGGCAGGACGTAGGTGCAGAGGGGGAGGGGAGTAAAACCAAACAACAGGTATGTGGCAGATGCCACAAGATGAATGTGCTGTAAATCTAATAGGAGGTGAGAGGGGGTGGGATAAGGAGAGGAGAACAGAGCTATAGGGAATAGAAAAGATAGGAGGCAATAAGAATAGTGTATTAGGGAATAAGAAGACAGGAAGTAGAAGGTAGGGGGAGGTAGAGTATTGTATTGCGAAAGAGGTCAGGGGGAAGTCTGGAAAGGTAAAGAGAGAAGACAGCAGAGAGAGGACAGAGGGAAGTTTAGCAAGGTAAAGAGAGAAGACAGCAGGATACCCGAGACACGAGAGTGGATTGTCAAGGGTGACAATCAGTGAGGAATGAAAAATATGCAGGTAAGTCTGAAGGTAAGAGATTATGGAGAACTGTTGAAAGGCTGACAGGAGTAGGTGTGTGTGGGGAGTAGAGTGTAATTAAAGATATTGCAGGTCAAGGGGAGATATAGTAAAATAGACAGTCATAGGAAATCTGGAAAGGGAGTTAGATAAGTATGGATAAGCAAGTGAGAAGAGATAAATAATTCTGAGGCTGAGATAGAGGCGCCACCTAGTGGTCAGTCCCTTTACTACAGTTAAGTGGTTTCCTAAGGGGATGTCAGGCCAGAGAGAGGGGGAGGTAAAAACTACTTAGGTATAATGATGGTATGAGCTGAGTGTCCTGGTTTATTTAGAGAGAAAACAAAAAAAACATTTGGGGGGGGGGCTGGCTCCTGGCTAACCTAACAGAGAGGCTTGCCTACCTAGCACTTTCTATAACAAGTTCTTGTTCTTACAGTTGTCTAGTAGCTATAACAGCACATACTTTCACTGTCTGTTATCAAGGAATGTTCTCCCAGGGTGTTGGTAGGAAAAATTCTAGTGTTTGGTTAAGTTTCTTAGGCGTCCGACTGGATAGATTCAGGTGAACAAGTACAGGGAGGTACAGGAACAGAAGGTTTCACTGTCTCTTATCAAGGAATGTTCTCCCAGGGTGTTGGTAGGAAAAATCCTAGTGTTTGCTTAAGTTTCTTAGGTGTCCAAATGGATAGATTCAGGTGAACAAGTACAGGGAGGTACAGGAACAGAAGGTTTCACTGTCTCTTATCAAGGAATGTTCTCCCAGGGTGTTGGTAGGAAAAATCCTAGTGTTTGCTTAAGTTTCTTAGGTGTCCAAATGGATAGATTCAGGTGAACAAGTACAGGGAGGTACAGGAACAGAAGGTGTAGGACAAGCTCCTGAGCAGGGCGCACAGCAGCCAGGTAGGGGTGATTTGGTTTAGCCAATTAAACAGCCCAGTTTCAGATCTATTTTTAGAGGCAATCTACAATATAGTCACCACCAACAGTACATAACAGGTGTTGTCAAAAGTGTAATAATATGTGCTTTCTGTTCATTTAATAATAATGTCATCCAAGGCTAACTTCGAATGAAAAATAGCCAAGGATTCAAAAGATAACCACAGAGCCTTCTTTAGCTATGTCAAGAATCTAAGTGGCAACTCGCAGATATGCTCTGAGTTAGTGCAAAATAGCACAAAATATACTGAACCTACTGATATTGCCAACATCCTGGCAGACAGATTCAGTGCAAAGTTCACCTCCCTCTCACCTTCAAAAGGGCCCACAACAATATCAGTAAAGTGTAGTGTCACGGAAATCACAGAAGCACAGGTAAAAACAGCCCTTTCAAAAGCCAAAAACACAGCATCAATGGGGCCAGATGGTGTCCCAGGCTGCGTCTTGCACGAACTACAGAACGAACTAACCCCCCACCTAAACACGCTGTTCAACCTCAGCCTCTCCACAGGCTACGTGCCCATAGAATGGTGCACAGCAACGGTTATTCCACTCCACAAAGGAGGGGCCACAACTGACCCTGGTAACTATCGCCCCATAAGCCTGACTAGCCTGGTCTGCAAGGCTATGGAGTACATCATCATGGAACTCATTAACAAAGACATTGGGAACCTCCAAACACTTGACCCAACCCATTTCAGCTTTATTAAGGGAGATCATGCCTACTAAACCTGGTTGACTTCTTCGAGACAGTCACCAAGGCCATAGACGAGGGAAAGGTGGTTCACACAGCCTATCTTGATCTCGCCAAGTCATTCGACACCATTCATCACTCAGGTATTATAGAAAAACTCGCCAGCCTGAATATAAACCCCTACGTCACAAGATGGGTTGCCAACTGGCTTACAGGCAGAACTCACACGGTAAGAATAGCGGGCTCCAGGTCCGACTCTAAACCAGTCACAAGTAGTGTCCCACAAGTCTCGGTTCTGGGACCTCTACTGTTCGGCATATCTTTCTCAGAAGTACAGGCAAACACAGGAGGACTATGGCTAATCAAGTTCGCTGATGACTACAAACTAGGAGCCATAATTGACTCTCTGGCTGACACGGACATCCTTCAAAAGGCCTTACTGAGACAGACACCTGGTGTCAAAGTCATGGCCTCAAGCTAAATGCCAAAAAATGCATAGTCATCCCGTTTGGGAAAAACAAAACACCCAAGAATTACCACATAGGCAGCAGCCCCCTTAATACAGAAGAGGGAATACGAGATCTGGGGACCAAGGTAGATAGTAATCTCTCCTTTGACAATCATATTGCCAAAGTAGTTAGGAAATCCTTCTATGTGGCCCATTTAATTACTAAGGGGTTCGCATCTAGAAATAAAGAGGTTATAGTGCCCCTCTACTCATCACTCATCAGACCCATCATAGAGTACATGCCCCATTTGGGGTGTACCTCACAAGACACTTCCAACAGCTGGAAAGACCACAAAAGCACCTCACCAAGAGGATTACTGGCCTCAAACATATGTCCTATGCAGCCCGACTGAAAAAACTCAAGCTGTACTCAGTGGCATATCACTTACTCAGAGGTGATCTCTGCCTGACTTACAAAGCCATGTCCAACTCAGAATTGATGGACATGCTCCACCTAAAGAAATCCAAGTCACTGTGGGCCACGTGCTCTAGTGAGCTAAACCACGCCACAACAATAAATAGAACATGCTGGAGGGATAGATTCCTGTAACAGAGACTCTGCATGCTTTGGAACAAAATTCCTAACTACATTAGGCAGAGCCCCTCACTAACACTCTTCAAGAGAAGCCTTGACGAGTGCATGGGTAACAGAAAATACACCCCTGGGATCACTTCATTGGCTCTGCTTGACAGAGGCCCAGTTAATTAGTCAATGGGGCGGCGAAAGCCGACACACTCTGGCTAGGCTTGAAAATGCCCTCAGGCAGATAGCCTAGTACCTACCTATGAACCTATGTTTGTAAGAGAGCAGGTGCCTCTCAGTCCCATAATGAACTAAGTGGGAATTTAAGGAGCAGTAGCTCTCCCAATAAATGATATTACAGATAGTACAATAACAGTTAATTGTTAAGTGAGTATATGTTTACATTTGTAAGCATCATATACTTACATACTTACTATATGTTTTATGGTGTCGATTTATTGCATTATACAGGCGTAAATAAAAGTTGCATTTGCTGACTGGATTACAGCACTCAGCCACTTGGACCTTTTTCACACTCATTTAATCCTGTGTATAACCAGGTGAGTTAGACTTGCACAGTACAATACACAAGTGACACAATCCCAGTAATACATGGATGAGATTGTGAGTATTATCAAGCAAAAATAAAAGAAAATATAAGTGCATTTTACTGAGGGAATATCTCATAAACCCAGGCACGTTAAAATATGGCAATGTTCTACTACTCCCTTAAATCCATCAAACCATCCCAGCTGTTGTATGGGGCAAAAGAGAAAAAAGGGTAATACTTATGCCTGTTATTACACTTACTTATTAATTACTTATCGTGAAATCTACTTTCTTCTGACTGTAGTATTCGATCCTGCTAGCTGCATGTAGCCAGTTTGCAGTAAATCTAATAATGCCGCCCGATCGCCCACCCACCCACCCCTACATTTTTGCTTAACTAATTCCCAATATTCTAAAAACGGGATCTGGAACTAAGTTCACAGCAGCTGAAGCCCCATAGCTATGCTAATTCTAAACTAAAAAAAAATAAAACATCTCCAGGCTGTAAACGATTGAGGGGACATACAACAGGCATTTCCCCATATCTACCAGTAGTGCGGTTCACCTACGTTCTGATTACTACTTGTAGCACTAAGTTTGTGGGTTCAGAACAAAAGGAATATCGTGATGTGTAAGCGTTGTAAAGTACCCGGCACACTCACATCTAGTCCGATCTAACTTTTCCCCCATCAGGGTCAGCAGTTCGACTTCTTTCAGCCGTATGCTCAGCTCGCAGATCTCGTCCACCTCAGTCCATGCACTGCTACTCCTGCCAGGCAACGTGAAAAACTGCAGAGGGTCATACTGAGTGTGGGCCAGTCCAGGTGGCCAATGTACCTCTGCTGCGCTGGTGGAAGCGCTGTCCTTAGCCGGGGCAGTTTCGTGAGCTGCGGTGGGCAGCTGCTGCGGGTGGTGGTCAATTTTCGGCTCTAGAACTTTCTTTTCTCTGCCAGTGCCATCAGCTGTGGATGAAGTCGGGTAGTTGTCGTACAAGGACGGGAAATATCGAACAGGAACCTTATTCTTTGCCTTCGGCATGGCAGTGTATGCATTTGTTGTCTGTTGCGTTCTCTATACACACCCTTGGTTTTGAAAGATGCTCTTTTTAATTATTTGTTTAGAACAGAACTTTCTGAAAGAACTCCGACGAGTATCATACCTCTTAACCTCTTAGCACAAAAAAAATCTGGACAAAGATATAAATAATTGGGGATAAGACTTCAAAACATGGACATTTTTTAAATTATTGCTCTTACAAACTTACAAAGTAGATAGAATAACAGGTTTTGCATTAGCATGAATTTTCTGAAGGGTATGAAGTCTGAAGCTCAAATGTGTGCGATTATTTTCTGACCAATCCTCAATGATTTGCCAGAAAACCAATAATTTTATGAGGAACAGACCAAAAATATGAGTAAAAAAATCTAGACGTTCTGCGAAAATCTATACATTTTTGAGATATGGTATTTACAGAAGGTGTACCGCTACGACTCTGTGCTGCTATAATTCCCTCTACATGTGTGCTTTCTATAAAAGACAGGAAGGGGACTTGACCTGAAACTAGAGTTCATCCACAGAGTCCATCTAAATTTATCTACGTAGCCAGAAATTTTTACCATTTCTTTATTGTATTATATGATAACCACATGAAGTAAAGAGAGAAAATGCATTGTGAGATGTATGAACTGTATGCCCTGTTTAATACTTTTTTCATTTTTAACTATTAAATTCAATAGATAATTTATTTGTTATGGTCATGTTTTGTAAATGATGTAATATTTTGCCATACAAAAGGCGCCACTGTTTCTTCAGTTGTTGTTGTCTTTTGGCTTTTCCCGGTTAGGGGTCGCCACAATGGAACTCTGGTCCGCTAATGACTGGCAGTAGATTTTTTTTTACATGCCGAGTTGCCAGCTCTGACGCACAACCTTCAATGAAGGTACGCCCATTCACGCATGTCTCCACACAGAAGACGCTTTAGCTGCCACTGTTTCTTCAGTGATAGTGGAAAACATTAGAGTCACAATGGCACAATAGATGACATTGTTGCTTCACTGCAAGAGGTTCTCCTGGGGTACTTTCTGTTCAGAGTCTGCATGTCCTTCCTGTGTTCGCGTGGGTTTCTCTGGGTGCCCTGCTTTCCTCCCTCATTTTAAAGACATGCAATAGATGGACTGAATACTCTAAACTGGACATAAGTGTGAATGCCTCTGCAAATGAGTGGTGTGAAAGAGCATTCACATCAAGGTTAGGAGCAATTGTTTATATTAGGACACACCAGGATGTGTAGCATGCACCACCCCTGGTGTGATGTGGTCTAAAAGTATTAAGACAGAACTCTTTAATTTTCAAGAAATAAATGTTATTTTAATTGTTCTTAAGAGGATGAGATTCAAAAAAAGGCATAATATGCATCTGCGGGGGAGGCTCATGCCCCCCACTCCCCCCAAAAGGACTGCAAGGTACTTAAAATTGTGTAAAGCAGGGGTTCCGGGGGGGGGGGGCAGAAACCCCCTTTTTGGATGTAATGCCTATGTGTGGTCTTCCTTCACAGATATTATGCCCATTAGAGTTTTAGTTTTTTATTCTTAAACTTTCAAAAAGAAAAGATTTAGAATAACAATTAAAAAAAGATCCAAATAACTAAAAGACTCACTGGGATGTCAATCAAGTCAGCACCTACCACACCTGTGTGAAGTATGATGGTGTGGCCTAAAGTAAACAATTGCCGAGCTAGCCACCAAGTGGTGAACCTCGGTTCTAGATGATTGTCACTGTTGAAGTGACTCCCAATCCCATGTGCAAAAAAAATGGGAAAAAGTGTTGTAGACAGAAGGATGGAATGGAGAACACTGGGCCATGGTAGTATGTTTGCATAGTGCTCAGAATGAGGCAGTAGCATAGTTTGACAGCTGTCTACTACCGCCCTAACATTTTTAAACATTATTTTGGACAGTTAGTAAAATTACCAGTCCAGCGCCTGAGTTGCCTGATTATGCAGAATGATTAGAATTTGCCTAATACTGCAGCTTGATTCCTCATAAAATGTATGCTTCTCTGGTAAAGCACTGAAAATTGCAGTCTGCCAATAATGTCAGACATTAGAGTTATATACTTATTACTGATTGTGTTTCAGAAAGTGCGTGTTGATGCAAAACTGTTATCCAATTAACTTTTTAATGCCTCTGATTTTTGCTCTGCCCCTGCCAGTCATACTTCTTATCATTTAAAAAACGCATGTTGGTACAAAACCTGTTGTTCTGTTTAACTATATAATGGTCTTGATTGAGTCCCTTCATACTTTTGCCCCATCCCAAAAAAGTTGTTTGACTTTCTGATAAATCATCGAGGATTAGAGTCAATTCATAGTGATGTAAAATATGCTATTCTGTTAACATTTTAAGTGAATTGAAAACTAAAAATAAAACAAGCTTCACACATATCTAAGACCAACCTTTGTATTGATGCAAGAAAACTTAACACTGCATTCATGACCACAACTTATGCATGGTCAAGTGTTCTCCATTATTGCTGTTTCTTCTAATCCTTTGTTGAGAGGTATGTTACTGTGCCTTAGGTTATATTCAATCATAGATCAGAGAAGACATGGTGTGTACAGAATAATGTTAAAGGGAGCCATGTCTTGCCACTGAAAGAGTCCCATCTTCCACCTTCAGAAAGATTAATTTGAAATTATGTTTCTTAGAGGTTTAGCCTATGACCTGATGGTTAGGTACAAAGCCTTATGTCACCTGGTAGATAGACACCTGGCTCACAGACAGGACTCAGTGAGTTGGAATTGGGGAGTCCACCTCTATAAAGAGGCCAGTCACAAGTGGAATCCATCCTTTTTGGCATTTACTTCTCTGAAGTCTCTGAATGTTGGAATTGGGGAGTTCATCTCCACAAAGAGGCCAGTCAATAGCAGAATTCATCCTTTTTGGCATTTACTTCTCTGAAGTCAATGTCAATGTCAGTGGTCTCTGGCTGACTAAATTTAAAAATGATTGCAAATTAGTTGCTGTCATTGAATTGCCCACTGACACAAATGTTCTCCAAGAAAGGCTGACACAACCAACTGGTGTCAGAGCCATGGACTAAAACTAAATGCCAAGAAAGGGGTAATAGTATCCTTTGGGAAGTCATCTGCCCCTGGTAACTATCATATAAACAACGCCCCTAAGAGTTGACCAAGTAGTCAGGGACTTGGGGACACACATAGACAGTAATCTAACCTTTGACCATTGTGTTTCTACAGTAGTGAGGAAATCATTCTATGTTGTTCAACTTATAAACAAAGATATGGCATTGAGGTCCAAGGAATTCATTATTCCACTGTATTTGGCATTTATCAGACCTCTCATTGAGGACAATGTCCCCTTTGTTATGTACCTAACAAGGCATATACAACAATTGGAATGTCCACAGAGGTTCCTTACTAAAAGAATGCAGGGCATAAGTAACATGTCATATGCAGCAGTCTCCAAGCCCTATCCCTGTATTCCATATCCTACAGGCTGTTGAGAGGAGATCTATGCCTTGCATACATGCCATTGTCAGACCCCACTCTGATGGGCCTCCTGCATATCCAGAAAACAAATAGCACCAAAATTACCAATTTTAAGTCCTGTACCTCATTAACTTAAACACTCGTAACACTTGTTCAGTGAAGGAGTTATTAAATCCTAGAAGAGCCTGCATAAAATACTGATGAGGTAAATGACAGTGGGGAGCTTTAAATTAGCTTTATGGTGAACAGGAGGAATGCCAATGGCCTAGGAAAGTTAAGTGAGTCCTTTGTTTTCTTTATCGATATCTGGAGGTAATAAAATAACATGGGCTATGCAAATCGGTGATCCACTGACTTTTAATCAAAATAAAAAAAAAATGCAAAAAAATGCAATATGGTACATAGTCACCAGATTCTTTAATTAATTAAGCATTTGATCTGTGTGCATTTTTTAATTGTTGCTCCACTTACCTGACAGCATTTTTAATTTCTGAATTTCTTTGCCTTTGCTTTAAAATTGCAGCCCTTTAATGATTTCTTTAGTTATATCTAAGAGGTTATGAACAATTCACATCTGATGGGTATATGTGAGAGACTTCACTTGCCATTAGCTTGAAAGGACAAAACATCTCTCAAAACATGCTGAATTTCTTCTTCTGTGCATTTGTTTTATGTCTGCAAAATGCACCTGTTTTGGTTTTGTTGAACAGCTGATTGAACGTGTGCTTTGAATAAGTACCCCCCCCCCGACTCACCTGATACTCATACTCTGCTAAAAGGCAAAAAAAATCAGCTGAAATTCATAAACATTTATCATGACATAGTGCAAGCAGGATAGTAGGCCTGAGACAGTCAGGTATGACTGTTGATGAAGGTAGGAGGGTGGCTGTGAACTGAGAGAGGTGGTGACAGCTGATGGGACACCCCAACCCCTTGTAAAAATGGGAAAAAGGGTGTTTAGTGATATTCATGATGATGATGATGACATAAATGATCCTTTCTGCTGTGGAGTTGCATCAGGTAACCAGATATGCTTATATACAGAGAGACTGGATGGTGAAACATGAGTAACAATGCAATACCACAAAACAGGTACAAAGTAAAACTAAAATGATGTGTAAATAATTGCCCATATTTTCAAGTGCAGTGTATTAATTATAAATTGTAGATTGAATCTGCAAAATACAGAAATCTAAATCTGTGTACAAACAACTAGTCTGCAGAATACCAGAATATTACTTGCAAACTCTCATTTCTAAGTGCTGTAAATCAAAGAAATCTACATTGAAAAGCAACAGGTTCCTAAGTCATTCAAGTCTATGGTGCCTTTTTTGCACGTTTTCAGTTAACACTAATAGCTCCTTATGGCACCCAGAACTTTTTTGGATTTAGATTCTTTAATTAACTTACTGGCTAATAATATATAGTGTTGGAAAATGCAAGGATTTATTAAAAATGATAATATGATTGTTAATCTACATTCTCCTGCAGTACAGAAACTAATCACTTTTTGTCACTTGTTATTCATATTTTCTTATGTATGTTCCTACTTTTATAACACAGAGACTTGCATACTATTGAAGGGTGTGGTGTGAGATGCCATAGTGGGAGACAGGAAAATTCATCATCAAAGTCCATTTATATCACACTAAACTGGAGATATTGATAATTGTTTGTTAGTAATTATGAAAAGAATCATATTTCCATAAGTAATACTTCAAAAAACACAAGTGACTTACAGACTAATGCAGGTGAAACCCTAGATGTTGAAGATATTTGTACTGTAGGTTGTACATCTTGAGAGATATTCAATGTTATTAATATAGCTGATTTTACAGTTATGCATATGTTTTCATATTTGTGTAAATATCTCAATAAACATGCAATCAGTGAGAAATGTTTGCTATCATGTGAAGGCTTATATCTGGTTAACAAAAGTGTATTAACAATTATATCTAGGTTTTACAGTTTCCAAGATTTGCCATTTTGTTTGTGATAGTTTAGTAAAACATGTAATTGTGTGTGTGTGTGTGTGTGTGTGTGTGTGTGTGTGTGTGTGTGTGTGTGTGTGTGTATATATCCACGTGTACACACATAATGTAGTATATAGCATTTATAGAAAGACTATTTTGCTATAAAGTATCCTACTTTCAGATAACATTATTATTTTGTACAGTTGTAATAGCTTTTATTGTTCATAAAATGTTTAAATTTGTTTATCTTTTTAGGTTTGGATGGTACAGTGGTAGCATTGTTGCCTCCCAGCAAGAGGTTCTCCGGTTTGATTCTCACCTGGGGTGCCTTTTGTGCAGAGTCTGTATGTTCTCCCTGCATCCATGAGGGTTTTCTTCAGGTACTCCAGTTTCCTCTTATATTGGAAAGACATGCGTTTGGAGTGTTTTTCCCTGGGCCTCTGCTGAAAATTGGCTTCATTCCAAGTCAGACTTTCCGCGTAAACAAATGTTAAATAATCTTATGCTTTTTAAGTTGATTTTTCAGAAAGTGTTCTGGAATGCAAGGATGTATGTAGGCTACAAGAGGTGTCACATTCCACACCGCATGGGTGTTTTTCTTCTTCTTCTTTCAGCTTTTCCCGGTTAGGGGTTGCCACAGCGGATCACCTGTCCGCTCATGATTGGCAGTGGAGTTTTACAGTGTCGAGTTGCCAGCCCAGCCCAACCTTCCACAGAAGGCACACACGCGTGCACACACACACACACACACACACACACACACACACACACCTAGGGCCAATTTAGAGTGTCCAATCCACCTGCAGCATGTCTTTGGGATGTGGGAGGAAACCGGAGCACCCGGAGGAAACCCACACAACCACAGGGAGGACATGTAGACTCCACACAGAAGGCACCCCAGCCGAGGATCGAACCAGAGAACCTCTTGCTGTGAGGCGACAGTGCTAACCACTGCACCACCGTGGCCGGCCACTACATGGGTGTTAATGAATTAAAAAGTAATTAATTCAAAAGTGACAACTTTAATATGTATACAAATCATTTTATAAAATTACATAACAGTTCTGAAGAAGTCAATTTTATGTACTTTTGATGAAAGTGCTAAACTCTTATCGTGGTGGAATAAAACTGTTGGATCTTTATTTTTGGTACAGTGCTCTTGGTTATTTACTCCATTCAGCTTTTTCTTAATCAAATGTTATTTAAGCTTTTCAGCACTCATGTCCTTTGCAAGGTATACATTTTCATTATGCATATTGACTTTATTGGACTTTCTCCTTGAGTAGGTACTGTCTGGCTCTATTGTACTGGCTGTGAATGGAGCAACTGACCACAGCTGATTCCAGAAAATCAATGTTGTTCCAGCCACTACACCTCTGCTTTTGTTATTGTGTCTCATCCATTCCAGAAAATCTATTTTTCTCCAGCTAGCACACCTCTGATCTTGTTATTAATTAAATGTGGCTCATACTCAGCTTATAGAACAAAAAGCTAGTTAACTGTCCTGTTGACTCATTTAGTCTGACCAGTTTCTGCCTCACAGCGTGCTCACTACGATCATCACAGAATGACTGCTTCTGTACAACAAACCCCCAAGATCTCTCTTTCCACATTTGTGTTGTTTGTACTTCCACTGGTAACACCAAGTAGACTCTAAATTTTAATGTTGTATTCCTCACTTATTTACATAAACATTTAATTATGGTATTTCAACATTTGTCTTATTACAATAATGCAAGTTCTGTTATATACAAATGCTATTTAGGTAATTATTTTTTAGTGTTCTGAACTACTGCTTATACCCCACATTTTTTGATTTCCCTCCTAAAACAGATTAGCTGAACAGCTTTACCTCATATATTCAGACGTTCTGCCTATAAGGTATGTTTAATGCTACTTTTTACTTCAGCCTGCTGCTTTATAGTAATTATGTACCTGTGCACATATGAACTGTTCCACTTTCCTCGTCTTCAGACTTACAGTTCCTGAATCTTTTCACACTGACCTGCCAATCATATAACCTTAGTCCATATTCTTTGCTTAATAACCAGGTTGGATGGAGTTCTCTGACAGTCCTTTTAAGCCATGACCTGAACCACAAGCAAATGGAATAACATACAGGCCATGATATAAAAGTAAGATTTTATTATTTAAACTAGATCTTCCCATTCTTACGTTATCCTCTTCTCTTTTCACCCCAACCAAATTAAATTTGCATTCCTGTAATGCAGTTTATTTTGTATTTTCTTCTCTTCTCTTATGACATCTTTATCCAAAGCAAATCTTACTACCTCTGTAGACCTACTTATGTTTAATTCTTTAATTTGCCTTTCTTCCTTCTCAATTCTTCTTCCAGTTTTATTTAATGTGTGAAACTCATTAGCTACACTGACTGTATATGCCTGTGGTGCATTGCTCACTGTGTATTTTGTGAAATATTGCTGTTCATTATAGCCATGCTTTTGGTATGTTGTACCATGTTTAATGCAATCACAATACCATCAGGAACTTTCCAAAGAAGATATTCAAAGGAGTAAGACACAGGACACCAACTTATTATCTCAACTTAAAAAGAGCCATACACAAACTTTTACACTCTAATGTGCTTCCTCAGGCAGTGTCAGAACATTAAAGTAAACTATTATTTTACTAAATTACTCACCTTAATACATGTAGCCTCCCATTAATGTAATGCAAATTCTAAATCCAAGTTTCTACCTACCAGCCAGTATTTGATACCTAAACAAGGCCTAGTATATGACTGCCTTCACTTTTCTTCACATGCTGTCAGTGGACATTTCCATTCAAGGCTTAGCTGCATAACTGATATCTATGTCAGCCTTAACAGTGACACTTAAGGTGTTACTCTCACTTTTATACCTTTTGTAATAGTAGGACATGGCGAATCTTTGGAATGTAAAATCAGATTAAGGAAAGAACCCAGACACAAGATTACAATCTATCTCCACTATCTTCTATATTATATAGCAGTCTTTCTTACTATTACAAAGTCACACTGGCTTGATTTGGATAGACACCCAAAACATCACTATGATCATCTCACTGTGATTGATTTCAGGGTCAGTAGTCTTCACCTTGGACACTGTTTCTATGCTAATAAAAGCCTATGAGTAGTTTTAGAAATCACATGCCCGGTAGCAGATCACAGTGTCATAATGTTCCCTGGTCATTATTCTGCCAATGTCCTAACTGTTGGGAAATCTAAAGCTAGTGGATATGTCTTTGTCTGCCATTTCATAGTACACGACAGACAGAAACTGTGTACAACAAAGATCTCTCTGGAGCTGTTCTTCATCTTACTTTACAATAATAATATCACTGATGCTTCACCTACTCCATCCTGGCATATTCAGATAATGGCACACTTTGCATGTTTTACTTCCAAAAGCAAAGCAGCTCTACACTGGGCTGTAATCTGCTTGCACTGTATAACTGGATTCATTATAACTCCCTTTCCATGACTTTTTAACTCCTGACCAGATTTAGTTCAATAAAAGCAGCTCTAGATTTATTTACTTCACCTTTAGCAGAAAGTGATGTTGTCCATCCATTTAAGTGTCTTGAACTCCTTTTTGGTTCAGTATGTGGATAGAATAGTCAGACCTACAAATGCAAAACAAATCTTGGCTATTATGAACAAATTTAAGCTCCATTAACATTGCCGCTCGCACAGCTACTGCCTACGTGACAGTTGTTGACAGTAGGAACCATAATCTACTAAATACGTTTAAATGTTAAAAGTAGTTTGTTGCATTTGTCTTACTTTCCTCCCTGATTGGCAAGTACTGCAGTTGAATTCTATTTTGTAAAATGTTTAGATTTCTAGACATGGTGGATTTGAGACTTTGACCCAGAGCAGTGTGCAGATATTTTGGGAAAACTCTTTAATTTACCCAGAATAATCTTTAGTTTCCTTTTACTTAATCTAACTACCACAATTTTTATTTTATTGTATAATAAGCTCAAAGCCACATCAAATTCCATAAGTACATTTAGCACTAGGTCAATAATTTCATTGCATTTTCTCCTGATTCCAATGCACTTTTCCACAGCCATTCTAAATGTACTTGCCCCCATTCCCATGGTGCAGCTTAGTTAGGAGACCTCTAATTCTCATTTCCAGTTCTTCCATTACCACTACAAAAAGCCAAGAAGACAACTGGAAACTGTGCCATCCCCTTTCAATAAGCCCTTCTGAGGACACTTCCCTTTTCGCTAAAAGTTCATAACCTCAAAGACATATAACATTCTCATCTGTGTATAGAAATTTTTCAATGCCCCTGTTCTCCAGAATATAAAAATAAAAATGTCCACTCTAAACAAATAGCACAGTTTCTGCAGCTTCACTTTGTTTAACTTGCACTTTCATAAAGGTGTAAATGCCCACTATTAATCTATTTCTTGCCAGCATTGCAGAAATCTACCCTGATCTAGTTGTACTATGTGTTAAGACTCTTTCCAGATGCTTGGTGAGAATTTTGTCCAGAATTCTCACTTCTAGATTAAGAAGGGAGATGGGTCTATAATTCTTAGGTTCATAGGTAGGTACTAAGCTATTGGCCCAAGGGCCTAAGTAAGCCTAGCCAACAAGGTTCCCTGGCTTACACCACCCATGAAAGTTATTTTCCTGTGCCCCTGTCATGCAGAGTCACAGAAGTGATCCCCGGGGTGTATTTCCTATTTCCCATCCACTTATCAAGATTTTTCTTGAAGAGTGCTAATGAGGAACTTTGCTTGACATAGATGGGTAGCTTGTTCCAGAGTATGGGAAGTCTCTGGGACAGGAATCTATCCCTCCAGCATGTCCTATTTATTGTGGTGACAAAGTTTAGGTTTCACCAATATCTAATTTTGAATGTCTCCTAAACTGGTGTGCATAATGTTGTGCTTCTCTCCCAACAGCTGCAGAGGAGAGGGCTTGCAACACTGAGGTGCATGCCGGGCGCTTGGCCAGGCTGTGTTGTGAGTGTGGTGAGTACAGATGTATTTTGCTATCTATAGTCAAATAAGCAAGAAAGAGTAAAGCATTAACTGTAATTAGGTATATACAGTAAAGATTGTATTGCATTGAATGTGGACTTACACCTGTACTGCAATAAGTGCATAATGCCAACTATAGTGCCATAAGTAGGGAAGGCTAATGCATTAACCATAATAAAGTATATGTAATTATGTTTGTAGAGCAATAACTGTGGAATTACAGCTGTATTGCCACACATGCATAATGACAACTGTTGTGCAATAAAAGCATGAAATTATACCAGTAACTGATTGAAGGTTTCTCTAATAAAGTCTGTTGTGCAATGACTGTGGAAGTAGGGCTGTTTTGCAAGAAATCGATTATTACAACTGTTCTGCAATAAAAACAGAAAATAATAGCAATACCTGCATGAAGGTATATCTAATAAAGACTGTTGTGCAATAAGTGTAGGTTCAGAGTTATTTTGTAAGAAACGACTTATGACAATTTGTCTGCAATACACATGGACCAATGGCAATAACACCAAGGTAAACATTTATAGCAGGATTGTCTTGTTTTCTCCATTGCATGTCAGCTACAAGCATTCAGACTGTGAGCTACAGTGCTGCAGTCAGGTATAACATTGTACTAGTTGTAGGCTGCCAATAATAACCCATAATCGGATATTGTTTGTTGACTTCACAGATATTTCAACACATTAGCAATGTAATGTATACACTTGAATTCCATGTAGTAATGTATACTTTACTTAGTATCTCTGTCATGTTTGAATGTCATGTATGTGTGTTCAACTGTCACTGCAGTCAGGTATAAAACTGTACCACTATTAGCAGGTCATGTTTTGGTGCCAGGTGAGCTCTGTGCAAATATCAGTCAGTCTGTAATCAGCAGTGACTCAGTACCTCAATTTGCTAAATGCTGTGTGTGAAGTACATTTTTGCCAAACACAGACCAGCGTTCGAATCCAGTGCTATGTAGATCTAAATATTACAGCATCAGTCACGTAATGTTTATAGATATTCTCTCCACAAGAACTACAGGTTAATGGGTGAGGTATCCCATATTATGAGTACATTATTGTGTGTTTACATATCACAGACTGTTACAATCATTACTAGGAATGTGAAACTACAGCATAAAATACAAGAAAAAAGTGTAATAATAAAATAAAAGAAAATAAATAAAATGTGCAAACTCTGGTATGGCTGCATGCCTGGAGAGTGTGTTAAAGGTTGCTGCAATCAGTCAGTACATTTGATGCAGATGTCCTGTGCAGTCACTTTTATAGGGTCTATCTCCATGCCTGCCAAGCAAGGCATGATAGTTGTTTACTGTCTGTACTGTACACTTACATGTCTCTCAAGTGTCATGGAATACAACATTGCATAATCCCTCTGTCATAGATGTATCATCGACATGATTATGAAATAGCAAAGCAACACTGCATCAGCCCACAGTACACTTTGGTAGTTATATAGGTACTCCTGATGTGCAAGTGTTCTGTGTAGTTGTATACTTGCAGTTGTTACTGTTTCACTCATACTGTCCAATGTGGATAGTTTGAGAGGTATGTATGTGCTACAGCAGCTATAGGGCACTTTTACATATAAATAAAGGACAACCTGTAGAGTAGATAGCAATACTGTTATCAACTATATAGACTATAATGGTATTAATGGACTGTATTTTTATCTCTCCCCACCCCTTATCTTTAAATATTTATTATTGTTATGCATTGGCTATGATTTACTATTAACATACTTTGTTCCATAAACTTTATTTTGGGGCATGTATTTCATTATTGTTATGTATTACAATGGTTGCATATTAACAAATCTTGTTGAATTATCTGTTCTGTTGGCCATATGCTGTAACTGTTACTGTCATGCTGTTTATATATTGACTGCTCTGTTATTCATTGTTGTGTTTCGCATAATATGCATTGAAATGTAATGGGGTTATTTTCAATGTCGTGTCCACTGGCCTTGCATCATCTTTGGGTGAAACTGCCTCAGGGGATATTGCCCATTCCCCCCTGGGGAGTGGTGGTGAAGGGACACTAGTCACCCAGGATAGACTACCGGCCATGATGTGCAGGATTGTTCACTGGAGCTATGAACGTCACATGTGCCAGATTGAGGGCAGGCTGGACAACCTGGTGGGGCCAGCTTGCCCTGGCTCCCAGCCTCCAGCAAAGCCACTTTTGGGGCAGTAAAGGAGCAGTGTGGACTGCCCTCTGGAGGCACATGAACTTTGGATTCCACAACACCTTCCTCATCCAAGGTGTTTACCCCCCTCATGTGTCACACACCACCCCCATCTGCTGTCTTATCTGTCTGCAATTGCATCCTCTCCTACCAAACTTACCTCCCCACAAATAGCTATACCCCTTTCCAAATACTCCACTTTCTCATTATTAAAAAAAAAATGGGCACCTGTCCCACAAAAAAAATATATATATATCGCCCCATACATAGCTCTCTATTTTGCATGTTGTCCACTGGCCACAACTAGTTTTGTCAAATTGGCTTGACAACACCCTTATGTTGTCCTCACCCCTCTCTCTGGGGTTTGAGAATCCAAATTCATCCACAAAATCTGTCAAACTCTACAACTGTTGCTATACAAGAAATGGAAAGCTATGGTTCTTCCCTGCACCTGTCCTGCACATCCCTACCTGCCTTTCACTATGTTTTTTCCCCCTGCTTGCCCCCATTTCATCACTGTCCTATCACCCCCTTTTTCTTTTCTTTTTTTTTTTAGCACAAGTTTGCATGGAGCTAAACCTATCTGTTTCTCACAGTGTTAGGCACATGTATAAAATCATCTCCCCTGTCATGTTTTGAACCCAGGTCTCTGTCAACTACAGCCTACTGCACTAACTCACTAGGCCACACAGATGTTAATTAAAACAGGTGATTCCAGCAATACATACTTATTGCCAATGGCACACTGAAATCAAAGCTAACGTGACAAATGGGAGTGTACCTGGGTCTCTGATGCAAAAATGCACCATTAGACAGCAAAATAAATCATAATTCCAGTGTGTGAGGCCTGAGATAGCAAGTAAATGTTCCCTTTTACCTGCAACATCTTCAAACACACCTGCCAAGGCATCAGTGACAGAGTACATATGTTCAAATGGGACCCTGCTGCAGAACAACTACCCTTGAAAGCCATGCAAATACTGATGGGTGCAGACAAAGTGTGTCACAGCCTCTATGTCAGCACATATATCTGGCAAATACATATGCTGCAGCACTTAGTAACTCAGTCTGTTAAATGCCTTGTATACAGGGCATTTTGCCACATGCAGTCCTGGGTTCAAATCCAGCAAGTAATGACAAATTCATGCAATTTTAACCCCCATAGGTTACTGCTACTGAATTATCAGCTACCCAGTTTTGCAAGTCCCAGGCCTGCAGGTAGGGACACAATTCACATATTCTTATAGCCTAACCATATGTCACCTACTACTCTGCTATTGGCACTGTTGCATAACAGATGTTCCTTAAGCACATGCCTCGATTGGACTGTAATTGGTACCCTTACCCTTACCCTGTCTCTGCTGTAATGACAGGGCTGCCACAGCTGCCACCATTAGACATACAGCTTGCAGGCCTCAAAATGTTCACCCCCCCCACAATTGTGTCCTAGGCTGTAGCAGCAGCTGCAGCCTGGAACATACATGACTGTATGTTATGGTAGCTGCTACAGACTGACCCTACCTCCCAACCCCCTATAACAAGGGATCCAGACACAACCGTACATAAAGGGGGGGGAGGCCCAGAGAGAGGAGTATGTGCCACAGTTTGCCCCTACAAAGATAGTAAGTCAATATAATAGTAGCTACTGGATTAAGATGAATATTCTGATGAGTATGAAGTGTAACACTCACATGTCTCTCTCCCCTTTCTGACCTCAACACGCAATGTTTGCCAGTGACCTGCCAGATGGCCACACTGTCATGGGACACTGACCAAACATATAAGGCAAAACTGTGGACATACTTCATACATCTCTACAGTGGACAGTATTTATACTTACCCTCTGCAATGCTGAAGTATCCACACTTCAGTAATGTCCATCTCAAAAACTAAGAAAGGGGCCAAGGCCTACATGAAGGCCTTACATATTGCACTGTGGTGCCATGTCATTGGCTAATGATAGTGCAATTCAGCTGAATTACCTGTTAATGGGCAATACCTACAAAAGGCAAGCAACCACTTATGGGTAACAGGTCTGTATGTGGTTTTACTCACACAGACAGCATATGTGCTAAGCATTTGCAGAGGAACACTTCAAAAAAAGGAATACATCACTCTACAAGGTATGTTCTACATTTCCCCATAAAATGGGATGCAGATGGGAGGGTGGAGGTATGGGGAATAGGAATTAAAAAGTAGGCTTGTATTAGACCTATGATAATGACATGTCAGTGATACTCTGCTGTCCAACATCTACAGGAATGCCTCTCATTTGTCCCTGCTTTGAATCACATCTCTCTGTGTTCCTGTCCATTCCTCACACAACGGTCAGCTGTAGTAGTAAAGATAGTGGATTACATTTAAGACATAGTGACACTAAGTAAGGGTGTACACTCCTGTAACATCAAATGTACTGTAATTCACTTCCTCTCAGTCTGTCAATGTCACACATAAATAGTAACATTGTAAATGTGTCCCTGAATGTCCCTTATGTACTCTGGGTAAGTCCCTGTTGCGTGGACATTCATCCCTGTTTGGTTGAGAGCTATGCCTAACATACCTCTCAACCTCCTACACTAAGAAATCAGGACAAAACCCACATTTAATGGGGGGACAAAGGCCCAAACTCAGTGACAGAGTATACATATTGGCCATACAGAGTAAGAATGTGATTAGAGTACCAGATATTACTGTAGCATAAGTATTGTCTGCGGGGTATGATGAGGGACAGTTACAGTCTGTGTCAATTTTCTGACAGCAACCATCAATCAGGGGACAACCATTTGTCAGACATCCACAAGTTTGTGCAAGAAAGACCACATCTATGAGGTAAACATGGTGACATTCTGCAAGCGCCTGCATAGTTGAAAGGTATGATGCCTACAGGGAACATATACTACAGCAGGTTTGCATTCCTGTCTGTCATTGTGGCACAATGGTGTTGCTGGAATGTCTCCATATAGTTGCTGGAATAGCACAATGCTATTTGTCTGACAGTGGCTGTATCACATATTAGTGGTGATTTGCCTATAAGAGACACACTACAGTACACTGCAGTGATGGCTGTAGAGACGTACAGCAGAATCAGTCACAGCACACAGGGACATTACCCAGTATTGCTACTATCTTGGTGATAGCCACACATGCAGTGTGTTGCCAAACTGTGTGGTATGATGTGTGAGGGAGCAGTGGATAGTGCAGGCCATTAGGGGTGTGTAGGGTCTGTACATAGTAGGTATCCATGTATCTGATCCTGTTATGTGTTTCCCTCTTGTTGTCTTGCAGTAATAATGTACCGATGGAGACATCCTCCATTTTCATCTGCAGAAAATGATACTATACTGGATGCCCTCAAAGTCAACCATCACATTCTGCTTTCAGTGGGTCACCATAATCATGAACAGCAGGCAGCATTGTGAGCTGACCTTGTGAGGTCTGTTTATCATATTGGCTAGCCGAACAGGACCTAAGAGCAGGTTTGACACCGGGCTACAGACATGGTCAATGTCACATGTCAAAGGGAAGCTGCTGTTGCCAGGGATCATGCTGTCATTGGTAGAGGGCCTGCAACAGAACAACCACTCTCAGTTACATAGGAATTCCTGGTGACCCTAGGATCAACCAACTCCTCTCAGCCAACCATCACACCATATATCCTGGAGGTGGTGCCACAGCATTCACATCAGAGGAGCGTCCAGGTAAGCTTACTGTGTTCAGCAGTATAATACATTATAAGTCATTGTGACAGGCCTTACAGACCAGTGCATGGGTATCAGGTCTATCTGCATTGGGGGAGGTTTGGATTTTACCCCCAGTTGTGCACACATACTCAGAATGTCAGCAACATAGCCAGTGTCACATTAGCTGCTGTACATGTGGATATACACACATATTACCGTGTAACCCTGCAACATTTGGAGTTGCTGACAATACCTCTCTCTCACCTTTTCACAGGTCCATCAGGTGTTGCCGGAGTTTGTGGTGCTGTACCTGTGAAGTGTGATACTGGTGTTTTACAGATCAGATATACCCTGTGAATGTTAAGGGCTGCCATTTTGCTTTATTCACAACTGTTGTGCTTAGCCAGAGCAGAATAACTGTATGTTCCATTTCGGAGCAGTTAACTACAGCGCATAGCCTAGGGAATGACAGGTGTGTATTTATACACACATTAACATGTTTGCACTTTATGAGCAACTACACAGCCTGCTGTACATGAGGCAATTACTCCAAGATGCCCATTAAAATCCAATAGGGAGAAGGAACATACCTGAGGCAGTAGTACTACAACTGGCATATCATTGTCAAGATAGGTGTGCTGGGATTTGTGTAGTTCTGTGACATACACTGTCATACTGCATACCTCACAGGTGTATTGTACTAGCAACATTACCCGGATGTAGGTGATGTGCATGTTTTACAGGGCCTGGGTTGTCTGTGTATGTTGTTGTGAGTTTGTGTGTTGTGCATGGGATCAGAGATGAGAAGATGTGGGACATGTAATGCAGTTGTGGATCCTCATCTGTCTGAGTCTGTGTGGATAACCATACATAATAGTGCAAGTGGTAATGTACTGCATTTGTCTTGCTTCTCACAAGTGAATAGGGGGGGTTGGACTCTGTCCCTCTCACAACCTGAAGTCAGTGTCTCATCGGATTCTGATGATTATGGTGGGCATAGTGAGGCACAGGTGGGATTGTCGGTGGCTGAATCTGTCCCAGAGGTTGACATCCCTCTTCTGCCCTCATTGTCCCCACACACAGTCAGCATGCCCACACTTATGCAGTCACCAGACACCTCAGATATTGGAAAGTCAGAGGGTGGTGACACAGTACAGGACAGTGTGAGAACTATGGTGCCAGGGAGTGTAAACACTGGCCATAGCCAGAGCGCTGGTGAGGTCTCACACAAGCAGATTGACAGCGGTGCTTGAGGGGGACTGCTGTCCATCCACCTCCTTTTGCAAATGTCACATTGTGGGTCACTCAGTGCATGTTTTGGGCTGTCATGGAGGCACAGGCATGAGCTGAATGCAACACCAGATGGATGCTTAGAGTTATGGATGCAGCATAGTCTAACATCCATGACTGCCTCCACCACATTGGTGATGCCATGGAATGTTTCACTGATGTAGTGGACAGACAGTGGGCTGAGTCAGTGTCTGTCTTTGAGTGCACATTATATGTGCTGGAACATGTGGTTAGGGTTGGCCATCAGACATGTGGATGTAGACCAGCAACACCATCAAATCAGAGTACATGTGGCCATACACACGTTCCTATAGTGGCAGTACCTCAAGCGCTACAGAGGGAGTGTTCTGTCCACACCATGATGTGGCAGACCATGGGCATGTGGCCCTGGGTGGTCCCGTGAGGTACACAGGCCCAGTAGACAGCAGTCACTGTCAGGTACTAGCACCGCATCTGACCTTGGTCATGGTACTGCCTGTGCTACTCCTGTTGAAGCCAGTTCCCGTGTTCATGGCCAGAGATGGTGAATTGTCCACTCTGCCATATACAGTCCACAGCTGTCCACCATACGCATGTGTAGGCCTAGCACTGGGCTTAACTGTGTACCCACAAACATTCCAACACCACCGTCACATGCAGGTCACCTACAGACACACTCGACATCTCTCTATAGCTGATGTTAGCAGCACCCTTTCCTGAGTGACACATATGCTGTCAACTGTTTGGGATAGCCTAGGCCTGTGACAACCCCACACCGCACCCTGTGCATGTGATGATACCTGTGCCACATCCTTGCCATCCATGCCATCAATGCAGGGACCTACATATATGTGTCTGATGCACAGGATGACTATATAACTTTACATGTGTTTGTGTAGTGCAGTATTTTTATGCCATGGCAGTTGCTGTGGGCCACAACAGGTACTGTATGCTGGTATGTGTCAGGACTACACATCAAATGTGTATCTTTGTTGCCTGATGGTACACTGGTGGTAGTGTTACAGAATGACAGGTGTGTCATGGAGCTGTATTTGTTTTTGCCCCATGCGTCTGAGCAGTTCAACTATGGACACATGACGGTAGTAGAGCAGCACAGGATGGCAAGGCAGCACAGCCGAGATCTGATGTCAGCAAGGTATGCCAGTATACGTGCATGGCTCCCTAGGTGCATATGTGTAGAACAGTGTGCCAGGGACGATAGGGACAGTCAGCATCATCATGCTTTCATACCCTGTGACACACTCTACTATGCTAGATACATGTCACCTGGGTATTCTGTCCTACAACTGCAGATTTTGGTGGACATCAATTATGCTTTTGTAGAGGAGGGCAATTTATGGCCAGCGGCTAGTCACAGGGCCATAAAATGCATAACCAATACACAGGGGTAGGCCACATGGACATGTAGTGCTGTAAGCGGACATATTTACACACACACACACACACACACACACACACACACACACACACACACATTGGATGCTGTAAGATTAGAACCCCTAAATATCAAGTATTATACATGGTAGCTTGCAGTACTTATCAAATGCACCATGCTGTTTATGTGATATTACACTGTCAACCAGTGTTCTTAAGGTGGATGACATCAGCAGGCCATGTAACGGATTCCAATGTTTTGGCCACCAGCTAGTCAGTGGGCATAAAATGCATAACAATTGCACAGATACAGCCCATATGGGCTTGGCTGAAGTGCTGCATGGGGATATATTCACACACACAATAGCCCATGCGGGCTTGTCTGAAGTGCTGCATGGGGATATATTCACATACACAATAGCCCATGTGGGCTTGTCTGAAGTGATGCATGGGAATATATTCACACACACGGAGGATGTGAGTGTAGAACTCCTACCTATCTAATATTACACACTACAGCTCGGTCTGCTGTATATGTTGATGCAGGCACAATAGTTGTGCAGTACACAAAGTGGCCCTGTGTTAGACACCATGTGTGGCCTGCAGAGTGATACTGCTTGGTACTGCTATTGTATCTAGTGTCCTAGGGGTGGGATACCTGGTATTATCCCTGATCTCTGTGTGCACTTACCAGTTTGGCCATATGTGACTGTTTGCAGTTTGATAGGGAGACATGTGACCAAGGACAATATGGCCTATCCAAGGCATGCGTTGCACCAATTGCACATTACACCACCTGTGTACCTATGTCTGTCTGCAGAGTGGCAGCCCACAGGCTCAGGGTTCTGTTGGTGAGTGGATTATGTACTGCTGCGGCATTGGTCTGGTGCAATCGAACAGCTGTTGTGAGGTGTATGTGCAGATAACCTCAACATTCAGGGGTATGTGGGAACATTCATACATCCCAGCCCATATCCATATCAATGTGTTTAACAAGGTTGTCTCCTTAAATGTAGTTGTGTGGTTCAATAATGGAAACGTGTTATGTAGAAGCATGTGGGGTGTCTATGTATCATTGTACTTTATATAGCTATGTATACATCTTGTTATCATATATATATATATATATATATATATATATATATATATATATATGCCACATACTGATAGAGACACTAATCAAGCATGACGGGCTAGGGAGAGACAGATATGTATACGTAGCTGTATGTATGTACAAACATATTTCCACATAGCAGGTCTTTGGGTGGTAGAGGCAACAGACCTGGGCTCAAGTTAGCTAAGTGTAGGAGCATGCCCAGTGTGATTGTCAGTACTTACAAGGTGACTCCAGGCCAGAGCTACCTGTACTTCAAATTGTCACAACTACTGTCCAAACTTAACAACAATTCTACTGTCAGTATAATACTCCAGGAAACCAATGACCAGAAGACTAGAGGAGGGAATTTCAGAGTGACGAGGACTGAAACCACCATCAGCAGAGCCGGAAAAAAGGCAAAAATTACACCTACAATGAATATAACATGAAAGAAGGCCAAAGAAGGGACTAAGTATGGGCAGGCTAATGAACAACAATATAATATAAAATGTAGGCAATAGTACAACAAAGACATGTACTGAATTCAATATTGTACTTAATTTTTCTAATTGTAGTTTTTAGATAGGGGATACCCCTTAAAATTAATTTTCATGGTCAAACATGAGGTTTTAAAGAAGACACATACCCTTAACAACCTATACTTCATATAACATGAAAGAAGGCCAAAGAAGGGACTAAGTACGGGCAGGGTAATGCACAACAATATAATAAAAAATGTAGGCAATAGTACAACAAAGACATGTACTGAATTCAATATTGTACTTAATTTTTCTAATTGTAGTTTAACAGTGGGACAAGTCACAGTTTTAAATTATGGACTCAAGTTTGTTCCTACTGTTATACTGAGGGCCCATGTAATAAAGCAAGGAATATTTAGATTTATTCGTAAATTACATTTAAAATATTATTTTGCCATGCAAAAAAATGTTGTTAATGAGGACGTTAGTAAAGAAATAAAATTAAAAACTCCCAACACAAACATGGTTTCACTGATTTAATAGCACAAAACACAAAGATCCCAATGACTGAGTACTTTCACCATGACAATGGCTTCATCAGAGTAATGTTGGTCAATACAACATTTAAACACCCCCAGGTGGGGGCATGGTCATTATGTTACAGTATGACTATGCCTTCAGGATGTCTGAAATCTTAAACGACCAGTCTTCTTATATGCAGGCCAGTATCAATGAGGTTAACAGGGCCTATACAAAAAATGATTTATTTTTGTTAGAGGCATTATTTCAGGGTATGTTAGATGAGGAAGAACACAAGTATCTGTTGGTTCCATATCCTGTTATTCCGGTAATTTTCAGCAAACTGAAGACACACAAGTTTATTTCTAACCCCCCTTTTAGACCCATTGTGGCTGCTAAGGGGTCTAAAACTGAGCCAATGGCAGCTTTTGTGGATTCTTTTACCAAAATAGTTTTGGGCGAATCTGTACTTATTTTAAGGGACTCATGGCATTGCTTAGAAAGACTTAGGGGTGTTGATTTATCTGAGCCCTTCACGTTTCTTACCATAGACATGATTCATTTATTTATCACCATACCCTATGAGGAGGGCCTTGATTTCATTAGAGAAAGCTTAGTTAACAGAAAAACTTACAATAATAACAGGATTAACTTGCTGGTTGATCTAATGGAATTGGTTCTTAAGAATAATTGTTTGCTCTTTGAAGGGAAAATTTACCAACACATTGCAGGAGTGGCCATGGGAGCCAAGTGTGCTCCCATGTTTGCCAACTTGGTACTTCTATACTGGGAAGTAAATTATAGCTTCACATCTTGATTTATGTCCAAGATTCTGTTATATAACAGATTCTTTGATGATATTCTGATTCTATGGAAAGGGACTGAACAAGAGGCCAATGAGTTCCTTGAATTTTTAAATAACACCACTACTTTTTTCAGGTTCACCAACCTTTGGCATGCATGCAAGATAAAATATTTAGACATCCATTTGAATTTAGATGGGAGGATTGAAAGTGGTATCCATAGGAAGGAAACTTTTTTGAATTCCATGCTCCATTTTATTAGTTGTCACCCTTATCACCAGAAGAAGGGAATCATCAAGAGGCAGATGGTCAGACTTTCAAGATTGGTGAGTAAATCTGATACTTTTAAATGTGAGTTGCTTCAACCTGTGGGGATGTTTTTAGATAGGGGATACCCATTAAAATTAATTTTGATGGTCAAACATGAGGTTTTAAAGAAGACACATACCCTTAACAACCTATACTTCATGCTGGGTTACCAGTAAATCCACTCCAACAACAGTCTGATGGTTCATCTACAATTATCCCTAGATACAATCACCTCTCCCAAGATATTGTTTCAGCCATTAACTATGCATGGCACTTTGGTCTTAAGGATGCAAGTAAGGAAATCCTTGTCCCGAGACCTAAGATAGTTTACAGTCGAGGGAGACATGTTAAGGACATTATGGAGAATTCTAGTTGCAAGTCTTTTATATCTAGAATGTACAAATGTGGGACCTGTAGGGTATGTAAGTATATCAATGATGGCCCATATGTGTACATACCTGATTACAGCCGTTCTTTGAGCTGCCTGGGAAGATGCAGTTGTAACACTAATGTGTTAGTATATGTTGCCACCTGTATCAGCTGCACTAGTTTTTATGTGGGCAAAACTGTACGAAGTCTTAAGGAAAGGATTACTAAACATGTTAGGGCCATCAGAAATAAAGATGCTCACAATGCACTCTATAGGCATAGTACATGTTGTACTAATTTTAAAAAGTTTTTTTTTGTCATTGACAAGGTGAAAAGTAGTGAAAGAGGAGGTGACTTGAAACTAAAGGTGGAAAATTTGGAGACCATGTGGCAACTTAGGCTAAATGCTATGCATCCACCTGGCCTCAATGACAGTATTGCTATTCTTCCTACACTTAAGGCTAAAGCAAATGTGATTAAAATAAATGTATTTTTTTATATATTTAACAACATATATCAGCATCACAGCATTTTATATCTTTAAGCATATTGTACAAGTGCATTTTTATCTTGTATGTTGGTTCAATTATGTTTTTATATTTCATGTATAATCAACTGTTTTTTAAAAAGTTTTGCGATGATGTCATTCAATGTGGACTGGTCAGCAGTTAGGGGATGGGGTATTTAAATGTTGTTTGTATTAACCAACATTACTCTAATGAAGCCATTCTCATGGTGAAAGCGCTCAGTCATTGGGATCTTTGTGTTTTGTCCTATTAAATCAGTGAAACCACGTTTGTTTTGGGACTTTTTTATTTTTATTTCATTGTGTTTTGCTTCCTTGGAAGACTTGGTGTTTTTGTGACAGTTTGTTTTCCTGACTGACATGGTGGCCATTTAATAGAGCAATTTTTAGTGCTACATCCATTTGACAGATGGAAGCTTTAATAGGAGAATTAACATCCTCTGTGCAGAAACTAACAGCACTTATTTCAAGAGGAGAAACTACTGCTGCTGTGAATTCAAATAATGTTACTCTCACAAGCACTCAAGCTGAGCTGTACACTCTGCATACGCCCCCTGGGGAAGGAAGGAGGGTTTCTGGCCAATCCAATCAACATCAGTCAGCTTAAGGGCGGGACTTCGGCAAATGGCTTAGGCTGTCCACAGCAAGTTTCTCGGACTTGAATGAGGAGAGAAATGAGCGGCCCACTTTGAGCAAACAGTTGGATTCTTTTGAGAAAACAGTAAAAAAGTTTAAAAGTCTTCAGCTGGATAATGCCTTAAAGCAGGTTCCTAAAGGTCTTCGGATATGGAAGCTGCCCATGGGAATTGAGGTTAGTTCACCTGCTTACAGTGAACTTGTTGAACTTTTCAACAATACAGGTTTGGACATGTTAAAAATGATCATAAAACACAATACTTCCAGGTTGGCAGTCCTGGAGGATGAACTGAATGCTATACATCAGAACACTGTCAAAGATTTGTTGTTTAGCGAATATCTTAATAAATATAATCAGATTTTAAAGGATGCTGATAACTTTGTGAAAAACAGTATGAACACTAAAAGGAAAAAATTGATTAGGGACATGAATGACTATCAAAATGACTGTGCATACCCTATTGGTGCAAAGGACCCTAAGAGGAGTGTGAGTTTCTCTGTGGTTCTGATTCAGACTGGGTCTATTGACAATATTGATGTGTCTGAATTAAACAATGAGCATTTTTTGGAGGAGAACGATGGGCCAAGAAGGTCCAAGAGGTTGAGGGACAGAGAGACTTGGGATCAATGCAACAACAGCAGGTTACACAACAATGGGAACCATTGCAACAAGAGTTACCACTACAAGAACAACAGGGGCTGAGGTCCCATCGAAGTGTATCATGTGACAGTGGGAGTTTATACTCGGATGAAGTACTGGGTGACTGTGAGTCCTTTGTTGATTGTGATGTACCTGTTGAACCTTCACATTGTGATATATTTAAAAAAGATGACTTTACTATCTACAATTATACTGCAATGGCTGTTAACAATGTTCATCACAGCTTATTGAGCAAGGGTACAACTTTTGTTCCTGAGTTTTCCTTGGATATTGCTGATGTGCTGATAAATTTAAAATTGTACACTAGACAGCTTAATTTAAAATTATTTTTCAATAGTAATTCTTTAAGCAAGGACAGAGTTTCATTGCACAGAAGTAGCTTATTCATAGCACCTCCAAATGTAGACCTATTAGTTTTTGAGAGGCTCTGTGAAGCCAAAATGAGAAGGATTTTGAATTCTAACAAAAACAAAATAGTTCAAGATAACTTGGCCACTGATGAGAGAAAGATGCTATTTAGTTTAACCAATAATCATGAGTTACGTTTGATGAAACCTGACAAAGGTGGGGCATGGTCATTATGTCACAGTATGACTATGCCTTCAGGATGTCTGAAATCTTAAACGACCAGTCTACTTATAAGCGGGCCAGTATCAATGAGGTTAACAGGGCCTATTCAAAAATGTATTTATTTTTCTTAGATGCACTATTTCAGGGTATGTTAGATGAGGAAGAATACAAGTATCTGTTGGTTCCACATCCTGTTATTCCTGTAATTTTCGGCATACCAAAGACACACAAGTCTATTTCTAACCCCCCCCTTTTAGACCCATTGTGGCTGCTAAGGGGTCTAAACCTGAGCCATTGGCAGCTTTTGTGGATTATTTTACGAAAATAGTTTTGGGGGAATCTGAACATATTTTTAGGCATTCATGGCATTGCTTAGAAAGACTTAGGGGTGTTGATTTATCTGAGCCCTTCACGTTTCTTACCATAGACATGATTAATTTATTTACCACCATACCCCATGAGGAGGGCCGTGATTTCATTAGAGAAAGCTTAGTTAACAGAAAAACTTGCAATAAGAACAGGATTAACTTGTTGGTTGATCTAATGGAATTGGTCCTTAAGAATAATTTTTTGCTCTTCGAAGGGGAAATTTACCAACAAATTGCAGGAGTGGCCATGGGAGCCAAGTGTGCTCTCGTGTTTGCCAACTTGGTACTTCTATACTGGAAGTAAATTCTATCTTCACATCTCGATTTATGTCCAAGATTCTGTTATATAACAGATTCATGGACGATATTCTGATTCTATGGAAAGGGACTGAACAGGAGGCCAATGAGTTCCTTGAATTTTTAAATAACACCACTACTTTTTTCAGGTTCACCAACTTTTGGCATGTGTGTGAGATAAATTATTTAGACATCCATTTGAATTTTGATGGGGGGATTCTTGAAAGTGGTATCCATAGGAAGGAACCTTTTTCGAATTCCATACTCCATTTTATTAGTTGTCACCCTTATCACCAGAAGAAGGGAATCAAGGGGCAGATGGTCAGACTGTCAAGATTGGTGAGCAAATCTGATACTTTTAAATGTGAGTTGCTTCAACTTGTAGGGATGTTTTTAAATAGGGGATACCCCTTAAAATTAATTTTGATGGTCAAACATGAGGTTTTAAAGAAGACACATACCCTTTATCAACCTATACTTCATGCTGGGTTACCAGTAAAACCACCCCAACAACAGTCTGATGGTTCATCTACAATGGTCCCTAGATACAATCACCTCTCCCAAGATATTGTTTCAGCCATTAACTATGCATGGCACTTTGGTCTTAAGGATGCAAGTAAGGAAATTCTTGGTCTGAGATCTAGGATAGTTTACAGTCGAGGGAGAAATGTTAAGGACGTTATGGAGATTTCTAGTTGCAATTCTTTTATATCTAGAATGTACAAATGTGGGACCCTGTGGGGCATGTAAGTACTTCAATGATGGCCCATATGTGTCCATACCTGGTTTCAGCCATTCTATGAGCTGCCCGGGAAGGTGCAGCTGTAACACTAACATGTTAGTATATGTTGCCACCTGTGTCAGCTGCACAGTTTTTATGTGGGCAGAACTGTACAAAGACTAAAGGAAAAGATTACTGAACATGTTAGGGCCATCAGAAATAAAGATGCTCACAATGCACTCTGTAGGCATAGTACATGTTGTACTAATTTTAAAAAGTTTATTTTCTTTGTCATTGACAAGGTGAAAAGTAGTGAAAGAGGAGGTGACTTGAAACTAAAGGTGGAAAATTTGGAGACCATGTGGCAACTTAGGCTAAATGCTATGCATCCACCTGGCCTCAATGACAGTATTGTTATTCTTCCTAAACTTAAGGCTAAAGCAAATGTGATTAAATAAAATTTATTTTTTATATATTTAACAACATATATCAGCATCACAACATTTTATATCATTAAGCATATTGTACAAGTGCATTTTTATCTTGTATTTTGGTTCAATTATGTTTTTATATTTCATGTATAATCAACTTTTTTTAAAAAGTTTTGCAATGATGTCATTCAATGTGGATTGGTCAGCAGTTAGGGGATGGGATATTTAAATGTTGTTTGTATTAACCAATGTTACTCTGATGAAGCCATTCTCATGGTGAAAACACTCAGTCATTGGGATTTTTGTGTTTTCTGCTATTAAATCGGTGAAACCTCGTTTGTGTTGGGACTTTTTTATTTTTATTTCATTGTTTTTTGCTTGTTGGAAGATTTGGTGTTTTTGTGAAAGTTAGTAAAGAAATTCAAACATCCAGTGATTTAGAGGATAGTTTTATTCATGTCAGGATGAAATGGAGGAATTAATGCTGTTTTGGGGGACAATGACTTAAATGCATATTGTAAAGTGGATGTATCTAGCATTCCTGAGTCAAACAAGTTAATTCCCCTTTTTGATAATATACATGTAAAACAGTTTGGTACTATAATAGGTTTTGGGTGTGATAATATATGTGAGGAAATTTTGAAAAACAAAAGAAAAATAGAATATAATTTAACTTTTAAGGAGTGTCAAGCATTGAAGGAACTACAGAACAGGAATGACTTAATAATAAAACCAGCTGATAAAGGCAATAAGATAGTGGTAATGAATATACTCCAATATTATAAAATGTGTATGGAACACTTGGAAAATAGAGAAGTTTATGAAAAATGTGCAAAAGAAGTGTATGAACAGTCTTTAATTAAAATTTAAATATTGTTGAAAAGAATGTAAGACTAGGATATTTTAATGTAAAGGATGTAAAAGACAAGTTGTTTAATAGGAATAGTGAAAGAGCTACATTTTTTTGCCTACCAAAGGTACATAAAAGCCTTAGTAATCCCCCAAGCAGACCTATAATTTCAGCCTGTAGATATTTTCTTCATAATATGGGTATAATACTACATAGTATATTATTACCATATGTTCAGAAATCACCTGTATATATACAATATAGTTTTGATTTTCTCAAGAAAATATCCCTTGTTGTATGGAATACTGGTTGGTACTTGATGTGAAACGTTTATACACTTCAATTAGACATGAAGATGGGTTAAAGGCTATCAGATACTTTCTAGGTGACACTCCCTTCTCAAATTTTGCTATGGAAATGGTTGATTTTTGTTTGAAAAACAATTATTTTTGCTTTGACAATCAAATGTATAGACAAAAACAAGGAACGGCAATGGGGGCAGCATTTGTCCCCGTGTATGCCAACTTGTTTATGTAATTTTTTTGAAGTTACATTTTTAAGTTAAGTTAAATTTTATGGAAAAATATGTTGATTTTTATTTTTGTTATACTGATGATTTAATTTTTGTTTGTGAAGGTGGTTAGAGTGAGGTAGAGAGTTTTTTAACTGACTTGCACAAAAATCCATTTGGCCTATCTTTTGCTAGTCTATAAAAAGGAATGAAAGTAGTTTATTTGAATCTGATTTTAGAAGGTAAAAAGAATGGAAGTGTCACAACAAACATACACAGGAAGTTCAAAGATGGTAGCTAATACCTTTTTGCAACTAGTTGCCATCCCCCCATGTGATGGATGCCCTGCCTTACGGAGAATTGTTAAGGTTATCGAAGTTATTTAATGATGAAACAAACCTGACACAAGAAATGGGGCAAACAATAAAAATGTTTGGGGGGGGGTGCAATTTAAAGTCCATAGAAGCAGCTCAAAAAAAGGTACTTGAAGGAAGGGACATAGGAAAAAGGAAAAAGTCATGAAAAAGGATTATTAAAATAGTGATTTGAGTCATCAGAATGTGAAGGATTCCATATATTATGTTTCTGTTTATAACATTAAAAGTGGGGCAATGGTTGACATGATTAAATATTATTGGGAATATTTGATATAGGACAAGTTTTTGTCAACCATTTTACTAAGGAGACCCTTTTTTTCATTTAACAGAGGCAAAAATATAAGGGACATGGTGATTCATGGTACATTTGTTATGCCAAAAGCAAAAATTGGAAGGCCTTTATTACAACAAGGAACGTTTAGATGTAATAAGTGTAGTATATGCACACATATTAATACAGTTGATAGTATGAATGGAGTTAAATTTGTATCCAGAGGGACATATACATGTGAAAGCAAGGGAGTAATATATGCATTGAAATGTCTTTGTGAGCTCTGTTACATAGGGGAGACTAAAAGAAGAAATGTTTGCTTTAAGGGAATTGTTTTAATTAATTGATTGATTAATTAATTGAATATAATTTAAGATTATATAAAAAAGGTGTTTTTTTTGTATGTTTATTATTCCTTGAAGGTGGTTACACCAGGTTCCTATTAGAACCTTGAACACTTGAAATGTCGAATGTCATATGGTCGACACCATATGATCGACATTTCAAGTGTTTGAAGGTTAAGCATAACAGTGCCGTTCAGTGTAGAATGGGAGAATTTCCCTTTTCTGCACTGAAGTGCGATCTCGGAGTTGGTATATTTAAGTAGGGGGTTGGGAGTGGGGTGAGGGGCACAGCCCCCCCCATGTAGGGGGTGCAGGGGGGCTTGCCCCCCTGCCTGCACCGTTAAGGTAAGTTTTTTTTTTTGTTTTTTATTATATATTCGAACTTTTGAACTTCGATCATATGTTGTCGAACATATGGAATTCGAAGTTTTGAAAGTTTGATTATATAATATAGACCCGGTTACACCGAGGCACTAGAATAAAATAATTGTGTTTTACTACTTGGTTTCCTGGAGTATCATACTGAGATCAGAATTGCTGTTATGTTTGGACAGCAGTTGTGACAATTTATGGAGAGACAAAAGGAGTATGATTGTGCTGTTCTACTTGTGCTTCCGTCTGCGGCAGGCCATTGGGTGCTGCATCTGTTACCACAGTACTGCAGTTGCCTGATATTGTCCAAAGCATTCTCTGGCTCTTTGCTGACCTTAATATGTGACTCAAACTTCAGAACTGTGGAGAGCTTCACAGACTGTCCAGACTCTTGTTGCATATTTTTGGCCCATTTCACATAACATTGCTGTTTTCAGGCAAACTAGTGACAAATCAGTGAAGATTGAAGTAAATAAATAATGACAGAAATTTGAGTTTCAGACTCCGTGTACAGCAGAGAGTCATGCTAATGTAGGACTTGTTCTATTGACATTCTAAGTTTGTAGAAGCAAATATTTAAAACCTGTCCCAAGTTGTGGGACTTGGTCCCACTTTTATTCACTTTATTTGGTCAGATTTCCTGCTGTAAGAGGTTGAGAGGTATGATGTGACTGGATAACATGGATAACATGGTAAAACACCACACACAGGGTGAGAGTCTGGATACCTTTTTGCAGAATGTCCAGGATTTTGCCCCATATGTCTGCTGTGTTCCTCATAAACTTGTGGTTTCCCAGTACTATACTCTACAACAGACACTGACTTGTTGTACCTACTGACACATTTAACAGGCAACCTTTAAATCCTGCAGCTAATCGGACTTGTTTCAGCCTGCTGTTATACTAGCCACCTGCTAGGTTACTCAGAGTGTGTATAATGTCCATCTGTAGGTATGGACCTTTGTGCCCCCATTCACTCTGGCTTTGTCCAGCTTTCTTGCAGTAACAGATTGAGGGGTTATGACAGTCTGTGGGACTACCACTATATAAGCAGATGACATGGAAAAGATGTTGGATGCTGCCAGATTTGAAGCATCAGCACCCTCACACATGCTACTGTCCCTGGCCCACTGAGCCACATCAGCCACCAGACAGAGAGGTTTCCTCCCTCACACTATCAACAACATAGAGGAATTGTCTGGTCTGCTGGTATATCATTGCAGACTTACTGTTACAGCAGTTACCTGGCAATACCGATGTGTTTGAGGTGGGAGATGACCAGCCTATACTCTGCTGGCATAGACAGACTGCAACTGTCCTGTAGCCCCACTTTTCGGCATCTCCCTGGACTACTGTAGTGGTGTTTCCAGCCATGTGGCCTAATGGCTAATATGCGGCACCTACTAGTGAACACAGTACCTGTTGTCTCAAGTGTTTGTTAGATCTGTGCAAGTAGCCCAGTATCCTAGTATAGATCTCTGCAAGTACTCCAGTAGTACACTATATATAGCGCACTATATTCCCTTGCATGCTTGTGACAGGTCCATACATATGTTACCATATTATAGTACCCCTTACAAGTGGTGGACAGGACAGTGACTTACCTTGCAAATGAGGAGTTGACAGTCTTGTATTTCGGGGCTGCCTCTGTCTGATGCAAGCAGTCCACAGTCAATACATGGTGAGGAACAGGTTGTGTGGCCTGGCTAGCATCATTTTTACTGATATATATGTGAGTTGGAGTACAGTATCAGTCCCTAGGGCCCTAGCTTGTCAGTGCATGTGCTATGCATTGTCTCTTAGCCAAAGCCAGGGCTTATTGGGCACACCTACATCTGCATACAGGGACAGCCTCAGGAGGTTCCTCCTCTGAGTCCCTCTGTGGGTGCAGCTGTGGTGACCTAGGCACTGGTGGAGGGCTGTGTATCCCTTCCCTTTGCTGATCCTGCTGCAGCTGTTTCTGCAGGATCATATTATGTAGCATGGCACATACTGTGAACATCTGTGCACATGTGGGTGGGCACATACTGTGAACATCTGTGCACATGTGGGTGGAGAGTACTGCAAGGCTCCACCAGATATATTGATGCACCAGAACCTTGACTTCAACAACTCAAACAAATGCTCTGTGATGTTCCTGGTTTATGCATGTGCCTCATGATGGCATTCTTCGGTGGGTGGGTGTGCATTTCTGATGGGTGTCATCATCCACAGTTTCAGAGCATAGCCAGTATCCCCAAGTTAGTGGCCATGTGGGATGTCCTCCCTGGCAAATGCCTGGTAGAGCTGTGATGTGTGTGATATGTGGGAGTCATGATAACTGCCAGGGCTGCCAGCACACACATTGATGATAATGCCCTGGGCAGTGCACACAACCTGGCAGTTGAAAGAGTGATACCCCTTGCAGTTGATGTAGATTCTACCCTCTTCGCCGGGTGATGCCTTGATGTGTACATGAGTGCAATCTATGGTACCCATGTACCTCAAGGGTAGTGTGCTACATGATAGTAGAGTCACATACTGCTGACCCTCTACTCAGGGGTGTGGGGAAAATAAGTGTGCTCACTGGCATGCGGTAGCATGGCATCCACGGACTGGTGGAGTACCCTGGGAGCAGATGCCTGTGAGACCCCCATCATGTCCCCTGTTGATCTTTGGAAAGTACCTATAGCTAGTATCCTAAGGGCTACACATACCATTGTTTCCACTGGGATGGGTTCCCCTGTGTTGGCTCTGGGTCTGAGTTGAGGGTGGCAGAGCTCACTGAGTTGTTGTAGTATGTCCCTGTCGTGCTCTACAATCTCCAGCTCATGTAGCTCCTGGTAGGTAACCCTGGGCCTGAACATTCTTCTCCTTTTCAGTTTAGGCCTATGGTCAGCATCAGCAGTAGCTGCATTGACCTCAGCATCTAGTGCATACATATGTAGCAGACCTGCAGCAGCCCCTAGCATTCTCTAGGTTTAAATTCTCAAGTCTGTACTGCAGTGGTGCAGAGTATGGGGGGAAATCAGATTGTAGGGTGTATGCATATGTTATAATGCTCTGTTGTAGGTGTACTCTGTGTGATTGGCTAGCTATGATGCATTCCACCTACCAAGTACATCATTAATATATGAACCTATAAGGGGTTTAATGGCCCCAGTTTAAGTGAAACAGGGTCACCAGTACTTAATATATCATTGGCTTTCTCGGCTAATTTTTTTACAGACTTCATTGCTGAGCACTGCAGCCCAACGTGCAAACCCTGCACCGCAAAGATAAACAAGGCTTAGCCGTCAGTAGACACACCTCATGGAGGGTCACACTCCGCAGGGTTGTGCGTCATGCAAACATGCTCAAACCTGGTGAAACACTTGCCCCTAATGTAAACAAAGCTTATCTGTCACTAGACACACCTCCTATGAGCATAGTGGCGCACCATGCAAACAGGTGCCGCTGAGCTCCAATGAGCTTAAACGTTTGCAGACACACCCCTTTTCCATTAATGGCATGTTTGCACACTGCAGTGCACCATTTAAACATACTCATGGTATTAAAAAATATTTTTCTTTATTTTCCATATGGTTTTAGACACATGGTGTTTAGTTTTGGACATATATCTTGTCCTTATGCTATTTCTGCCACTATCAGTATACTTTTACAGCCCCTGGTGTCATTTTTACATCCTGTACATGGAACTTTTCAATGTACATTACAGACACCAACATGGGGTCTGCACAACTGCCTATCTGCTTTCTGGAGCATATCTGCTTATGAGGTGATTTGCATGCCACGGACACTTCTGTGTTCTCATGCTTGTGCACGCCCCTCAGCTCCCATTACTGGATCGCACATCTGCTTCCATGTTAGCACCATGCCACTATGTCTACATGGCAAATAAGTCCATGTATGCTTTATTAAATTCCCCCCTGTATCTCATAGTTCTGATTGCAGCTAGAGACAAAATGTCTGGTAAACCAACCAAGTATAAGAAAGCCTTCTTTACTGTCTTTAACAGGGAGATAATTGCTACTCTGGAATGGTAGAGGTTTGAAATTGTTTTTGACTTCCAGGAGCTGCAGCAGATCTGAGCAAAGCTCATTCTGTGTGTATGGTAACACATAGTTGCTAAAATCCTGGCAGCTTCTAGTATCGATGATAATGTGAGAAACAGAGTCAGATGACTGGATGGGATGTCATTCTATAAGCTAGCCCAGAAATAATATTTTTAGACCCAAGTATAATACTAGCACAGCCCTATTATCTTACACCTATACCATTTACCACCTAATGAACAATGGACAGCTAGAATCTGCAGTTTTACTGGACATGTCAAAAGCCTTTCACACCATTTCCCACCAACTGCTATTAAAAATACTCGCTATATACAACCTCAGTCCAGCATCCCTGTCTTGGTTTCTCAGTTATCCGTCTAACCATCAACAGGCTACTATGTGGGAAAACAAACTCTCCCCTCTACTACCAGTAACCACTGGTGTACCCCAAGGATCTATGCTTGGCCCCAGTCTTTTATCATATTTACTAATAACCTTAATACAGCAACCCAGTTAGCCTCTACCATACAATACACTGATGATACTTACCTTATCTGCTCTGCCCCTTCCCCACAAGAACTAAAAGAAAAAAAATGCAAAAAGCTTTTCTAGAAGTAGAATCATTTTTAACAAACCACCAACTAATTCTAAATCCTAACAAGACAAAATTAATAATCTTCTCAAACAAAACTACCACATTAAACCATCCACCCCTCTATAGTCACTCCTCAAATGGTACCATAATTGAGCCAACAAACCAGGCCAAACTCCTTGGTATCAAAATAGATGACCATCTCAAATGTGATATTCACATTTCTCAAACTATCAAAGAAGTCAACTCCAAGCTTGGCGCCCTCTAATGGGCCAAACCATACCTAACACCCCAAGCCAGACTAGCCACTGCTAGATCACAACTACTCTCTACACTTCTCTAGTGATCACATATCTTTACCAACTTATGTAAGACAGACCTGCACAACCTTTAATCCTGCTATAACGAAATTGCAAAGTTTGCCACAGACCACTCCCATAAAACCCATTATTGCACCGCTGTTCTTCAACTCAACTGGCTAGATTCAACTCAACTGGTTAGAACTCCGTAACCTGTTAACCTTAAACCAATTAACCCTAGCCCACAAAATCACATGCAGTCCTCATAGCTGCCCTGCAATCTCAACCTTACTCCAACTACACGAAAACAGCAAGTCCCTTAGATCTTTCAATAGGCCACTGCTCAGAATAACACAGTCACATAACTACCATGGTGACTCCCTCTACTCAAACAAATGCTCTTCCCCTAAACATACAGTGCACCCTTTGCTACTCATCATTTTAAAAAAAAAATAAAGTAACATCTAAAAAGCAACTGGCTTTACCCTTGTTCTCCACCTGGATAACTACTCTCTCTTATGTTCATTCTTATCTCTACTATACAGTTTTCCTCTATTACAGTTCCTATTGTCTAGTATTTTCCTCAAATTGCTTCCTCACAGTTTTTGGTTTGTACATTGTTTCTCTAATTTTCATAAGCAAAATATTTTTATTTCCATAACACTGTTGCATAACCTCTTAGTCTAAGACTGCTCACTGCTTATCAGTTATTAACTACTTATCCAGATCAATTGATTTCACATTTTTAAAGTTGTCACTATAAAGAAAATTATTAATGAATCATTTGTTTGTAAAATATGATATTCATGTAAATATGTTTCTTATTAATGTAGTAAAGTAGATTTTTCTTTTTATTCTGTACTGTATTTTTATGTGTTGAGATTTTCTCCCCAGGTCTCCACTGAAAACAGGCCACCAGCCCAGTTGGACACTACCTGGTAAACAAATGTAAATCAATAAATATTATATTGAGAAGTCTCTCACTCAGACTGAGCAGTCTGTTTCTTGGAACCTGACATATAAGGATCCCTCACCTACTTCATCTTGCCATGCTGTAGTAAGTGAACCAGTAAATAGTAATTCTTTAGATCAGTTAGGAAAATATAGTGAGATTAATTAAGTACTGTTTTTTGTATGTAAGTGAGTCTATTCATCTGTGTTATTTTAATATTTGCTGTGGTTCAAACTCTGGTGTTTACTGTAAATAGACATTTAGTATTTTCTTGTTCCTTTATTATTTATTATTAAATATATTTAAACTTTTCATTGTGGCTGGTCCTTTTAGAAAATATTTAAGTTTTGAAAGTATTTGCATATATTTATTTGGTGATAACTCTGACCACTTCTAAATCCTTGCTGTTTGATCAGCATTACCAATTTTATTAGCATTAATTGTACACAGTATAAATGGGCACCCTTTTAAGAGCCTTAAAGTAGCTGGCAGGGGTTCTGGTGGCAGTGAAACTACTCTATAGTCTGGGCAGAAGGGGAATATCTAATAAATCCATACCAGCTTTCCCAGGTGTGTGTTTGTGTGTGGGTGTGTCTGTGTGAAAATCAAATCTCAAAGAGTGTGTGTGTCAGCTGCTTGGAGCAGAGTCACAAGGTCCTGGTTTAGCAGAAAGGGTGCTGGAGGTCTTGGATTGTAACCCCGGCTAAGGACTCAACTCTAAAGCTGTGCCAGTGTGGAGCTTTACTGGGAGACCTGGGGAGAAACAGAGAGAGAAACCAAGACCCTGTTTGATTGTGTTCCCTGTGTACTCTTAAGGGAAATTGGGCCTGATGCAGAGAGGTCTGCATGTAGAAATACTGAGTGTATACATTTGCGTTCCAAGTGAACGTCCCTCTGCAATGCCAGTGGTGAGGATTCAGACTCCTTGATTACTGTTCCAGAGTGGGGACGTCACAGACCTTAACACTTCCTCACTAAGTAAGTTGAAGGCTTGGGTTCCATGTCCAAAGTGTAACACATTAGTGGTCTAGCTCTGTTTTTGGTTTTATACAGACAGGGGACCTATACCTAATCTACAAGGTCTCAAATTACCCTCTCCTGTGCAACAGCCTACACAGTCACAAAACATGCAACATCACAAACACCCATGCAGAAGCTATACAGTTCCACAGCAACATTAACAGAACCAGCTGGCAGGATAGAAACCTCTCCCAAAGAATTCTCCTCCTCTGGAATAGACTACCTCATCCTCCACAGTAAGTGAAACATCTTCCTAACCCTCTCCAAACACACACAATATGAATGGATGGGAAATCATAAAGTCACTCCTGGGGTGACCCCCCCCCCCTTAAACCATTATGGAAAGGAATATCTTGCAGCAGGTATTCCTCTGGGAAGGCATCAAATGATCCACCCAGATCAACTGCATAGTAATAACATAGGAACCTATAAACCTGTAAAGAATATCTGTATCTCAGTTTTGCAACTGAATTTTCATATTTTGTGATGGTATAGAGGAAAGACCAGGTCAGCACCATATAAATATCTTTCAGAGAGGTTTATTGCAATAAACTGGTGAATGTAAAGAACTCCTTTGTAAAATGGATCCTGGAATGTCCTGAAACATACAAAGTTTTGTCATGTATATCATAGCAAAAATGAAAAAATGAATACAGTCTGAAGGTCATTTGGACAGAAACTGTTTTGTAAGTTTCTTGCCCATTTTTGCCTTTATCTTCTGAAATAAACAACTGGTCATCCTTCATGAACTATTTTTTTTTTTGTTTTATAGAGGAGATGTTAGGCAGACTCAGTGGCTACATGAGTTTATTTGCAAGCAAATTGTATTATTGAGGAAAATGTATTTGTATAATTCAAAATGGAGATGGGAACACATCTTTCACTCTGTCTCAGCAGGGTGTGAAATTTCTATAAGTGAGTGTATGAACAAGTTTTTTTCATGTGAGAGGATATTTCTATATTACTGCATCATTTTCAATAGCTGTAAGTATGGGAACAATAAAAGAACCCAAGGCTGGAACTCTGGCTAGACACATGCCAGCATTTTGGTGAAGAAATTAGTACCTTTTTTGAGAAATGTTGTGAGCATGCTAAAATTATACTGCAGTAAAATTTCTTGTAGGAGGATCCTTTATTAAAGATGATTTGGAAAATCTTAAGGAAAAAAGTGAAAAAATGGGAAAAAGTTCCTTACTTGGCTGGCAAAAAAAAGAAGGATAAATAATATTTTGTAAAGCATCTTAAGCACTTGCTAATAAGCTCAAAAATCAACTTAGAGATGCTGATTATACAGAAAATAATTGACAGAGGGGGTCACAGAATGTTTCGCGGTCAACTCTTGGGATTTTATTCTCTTAAAGAATTAGAACAACTAAAACTGTCCTATCTGTATTCTTCTTCATCTTCTGATGATAATAATGATTGACCCTCTTTGCTAACAGCTCAGTTACCAATGCCACATGATAAGCACTTTGAGGATGTTCAACTTCACTCTGCTTGACATATCCCAGTAAGTGCTGAACATGAGACACATACTACCACTGACAGAAGGGAAGATGAAATAGCATTGACTTTGTAAAATCTACTGAAAACTTGAATTTGTGATCTCATATGTTAGAGTGCACTTGCCTTAAGCAAATCCACTAAAATAATGACGCAATAATAAATAATAATGCACCTAGTTGATACATGTAGGGGTACTAAAACAAGACAACATTAAGTGGGGTTATTACAAAAGCAAATTATGAACATTCTTGAAGTGTAAAAACTGAAAGGATCTAGAAACACAACTACCCATAGTAGTAGATAGCTGGAGAAGGGAATACAGTGATATCCTCACCTCAGTCAAACATCAGGAGATTGTTCTATCACTACTGAGGAGTCATCACCAGAAGATGGAAAACAATAAACACAAGATGCTCAATTACACATTATAAGACAAATGCCCAAAATAACAGCTGCTCTGGATAATAATGCTGACCTACTATTTATGTAGAATGCCTTTGATTGGTAGTTAATAATTTTCAAAAAATAGTTAAACCCCTACACTCAGTAAGACATCACCCATCAAAATATGCTTAAATCTTGAGGGCACTGTTCAAATGCAAAATCTCACTACTGAAGGCTTTCAATCAGTTTAAAAAGATTCTGTTTTACCTGGCATTTTCAAAAAAATATATATAGGGGGCCTCCAAAATAGGAGACACTGGAGCAGGAATACCGAAGTACATTGATAATGATGATAACTTTGAAATTAAAAGACAGGCTACAATAAATGCTATTACAAACGTTTGTTGTCTTGTGACCAACTGCTTGTGAATAAAACAAGCAGTGCAGAGGGAAGATGCATCTATAGTTATTTATAGTGCATGATACATGTATTTGAATCTTTTTCTTGTCACCCTGAACTAAAGGAGGATGTGCCAACCAACTGGCTATCAGTAGCTTTTGTTGGTGGTTTATTACCTCAAATATGTGATCGGATTAAAAATGTTTGCCTCATCCGAGCTTACACAGCATAGTTAGCCAAGCCCAGTATGTAGGCAATTGCACAGTAAAAGAGAAAAAAACAAAAGCAGGAAAAAGTAATGGAATTTCAATTTCAGCAGTTCTAGACAAATTCTTGAGGAAGAGGTACAGGGAAGAGGGGACTAGGAGGAAGAGGAAAATGTATCTGTCTCTCAGGAAGACCCTGCACATATCATCAGAGAACGGCATTCCAAAATCAAATATCAATTTATCCAGCCCAAGTCCCTATGCATTCTGACTGAAATTATAACTTTTGATCTAAGTGTGAGCAGTTAGGCTTTTGGCATGATAATTGACCCTTTTTGCAGCCAGTAGATTCACCTTTACATAATATAAATCCATTTACCCCTAACCAAGTCCTGTAAAAAATGTATAACAGCAGTAGCCTTCATACTGGAGCACTGCCTGGCAGCTACCTTTCTGGCAGTAAGATAAATGTGAGCACTACGGACAGAAATTATTGCTATTTTCATTATTATCAGTAAATAAGTGAGATGTTTTTGTTCAAGTAAAAGTACAAGGTGGTAGTGATCAAAGATGCATTATATCGAATGCATCTTGGTCGAACTTAAAACAACGAAAAGGCAAAATAGCAAAGCAGCTTTTAAGCGAATTATTTCCCAGGGAAAGAATTTGGTTGGCTGCTTCCATTACTTTGCCATTTTTGGCACTGTAGTGCGATCTCGGAGTTGGTATATTTAAGTAGGGGAGTGTGGGGGACACAGCCCCCCACATTGGGGGTGTGGGGGGGCAAAGCCCCCCATTTTATGTATTATTTCAAGTTTTTTTCTTTTTTTTTTTTTGGAATCGCTGTTCTGAGCTTTAAAGATTGTAAGCTTTCGCTTACATGGGTTCAATTATTCATCGTTCACTTTTTTAAGCATTCAATGATATAATATAGACCCTTGACTTCTTTATACTTACTTAATTATAGCACCACCTGTTGGTAAAAATCTACCCTTCTGAAAACCACTGTTAAAGGAATGGGAATCTTAGGGGATCCAAGCGACTATCCTGAGACCACTTTAGCAGCCATTGAAATAGCCCTTTTACAAGATAGATGTGCATTTATTGTCAGAACTTCAGCTTCACTGAATCGTTTGGGTAGAGGCCTGCTGTGCAAATCTAATTGTACCATTTAGTGTTCACCAGATAGAATTCTCTTAAACACTCCTAGTAAATCTTTAGAACCAGAAACACAGAGACGGGACTCTGATGAGAAAACAATTTTTGTCCCCTTAGCGACTGAATGGGGACCTAACACTGTAAATAATGACAAACTACTTTTGTCTGTCCCATCACAACTTTGGACTTGTCATAGCCGTGAAGTTGGCATAGAAGTTAGTAAAGATACCAAATCTGAAAAAGTTACTCTTAAGCCATATGACCTCCTCCTGCAAGTTGCACAATAACCTTTCTGTGCGGAGGCAGAAAAAGGAGTTGAACTTGTGATATTGCCACCGCTTCAGCAAGGTATAGCAGTGCTAAGAGTCCATGTGATACAGCCATACCATTCATGAAAAAGCGAGGTAAAGAAACCTACTACTGTGTGCAAGATTTGAGAGGTGTGAATGCAATTTTCCAACCTACTTTACCAGTAGTAACAACCCTTGCAACACATCTATGTTTGATCCGCCTTAATGCTTGTCTTTCCTGTCATCGATATTTCTTTTGCTTTTGCTTATATCACAGTTCATGCAAAGTTAATTACTTATTTGGTTTTACACAGAATGATCAACATGCTTATATCACAGTTCATGCAAAGTTAATTACTTATTTGGTTTTACACAGAATGATCAACATGCTTATATCACAGTTCACCCAGAGTTAATTACTTATTTGGTTTTACACAGAATGATCAACATGCTTATATCACAGTTCACGCAGAGTTAATTACTTATTTGGTTTTACACAGAATGATCAACATGCTTATATCACAGTTCACGCAGAGTTAATTACTTATTTGGTTTTACACAGAATGATCAACATGCTTATATCACAGTTCACCCAGAGTTAATTACTTATTTGGTTTTACACAGAATCATCAACATGCTTATATCACAGTTCACCCAGAGTTAATTACTTATTTGGTTTTACACAGAACGATCAACAATACACCTTGACTAGATTACCACAAGTAAACATAGAATCATCTACTCTGTTTTCATGGGAAATAAAATGACAGCAAAGAGGTTTCACTTCCTTTCCTTGATGTGCAGATAATTTCTTGAACATCCAAAGCTCATATCTAGTTTCCTTTTGATGGCAAAGAGAACAAAACTGTACCATTCAAGGCTAACACTTTCTAGACAGTGCATCATCATGGTGAAGTGGAATGTGTATCTACAGCCAGATCATGGTCAAATAGGGCACCAGACAGTATAATGTATCAGGCCCCCCCACAGCAGCTCCCCCAGCCATTCCAGTGCCCCATTATTTGGCTATTTCTCCCCAGTTACCACCATAAACACTGTTCAAACCTGTTAGTGTGCATATGGCTTTCTTCTTTACTTTTGTAATGATTAACAATATTTAAAACTTTTATTTCAGATTTTAAAGCACAAACACTGATAGCCATTTGCTAAACAAAACAACACAGTCTCACAATGAAAACAGACTTAGCATTAACAGTAAGCTTCTCTGCCCTTGAAATGCACATTTGTTGAAATGGCATTGAAACCCACATTCAAAGAAAACCCATCTGGTCAATGGTGGATTAAATTTACATTTGGGCTGCTTTCAAACAATAGGCTCCTTGCACACATTTTTAGGACCATGCATACCTGCATGTATTCTTAACGCACATTTCTGATTGTATTAAATTATATTCCTTGTATAATATAGCACCACTTGTTAGAGTGTGTTTTAAAATTTTAGGTTTGAACATTTTTCCAGTAAGCAATGAAACAAAACATATGAGCCAGTAATGACAAAATTGCCCATTACAGAACATCTCAACCACAAAAGGTCACTCACACTTCTCTCATTACAATCCACCAATGTACACAATCTCTGCAGAAGTAAAAGTCATCTGAATAATTCCACATTAAAGAAATCTATAACTATTGAGGTTACTGCACAAGTCAGTCCCAGACCACCCGAGTTGCATTCAAGGCACAGAGCATAACTTGATTATGATTTTTAATTATTTAAAATGAAAGTACATTTAGAACACATTGTAATAGCTGTGGAATAACTCAGGTAGGGTTATTCTTACTTCATGGTTGTTTAGTTCAGAAGATAGAATATTTAAATAGGGTGTGATTGGGGGTGGGTGAAGACCTATGTGACATCCTTCATCTTTGGGCCAATAATCAAGGAGCCTGAATACACATCACTGACACTAGAGAGGGACATTCACTTACAACAAAAATAGATACACACAGTAGTTCCAGATGCAGCTTGTGATGCCCTACCAGAGGACCAGTAATCAAGGAAGCTCAGTCCTTACCACTGGCAACAGTGAGGGATGTTACCTGGGAGGGTAGCAAGTGCACACACAGTATTTCCAGATGCAGCTTTCTGTATCAAGTGCAATTTCCCTTAAGAGCACACAGAGACCACAGTCAGTCCGTGGCTGGTTTCTCACTCTTCCTCCAGATGCCCAATAAGACTCCCCACTGGCACAGCTATAGAGTTTAGATCTCAGCTGAGTGACCAAACCAAGACGTCCAGTACCCTCTCTATCACCCCCAGTGGTTCATGTCCCTGCCCAAGTTGCTGACACACACACACTCTTTGAGGTTTGATTTACACACACACACACACACACACACACACACACACACACACACACACACACACACACACACACACACACACACACACACACACACACACACACACACACACACACACACACACACACACACACACACACACACACACACACACACACCCCTGGGAAAGGCTGGCATAGGTTTACTAGCTATGCTCCCTTCTGCCCAGACTATAAGGTAGTTATTACTGCCACCAGTCACTCCTTATCAGCTATTTTAAGGCCCTTAACAAAGGGTGTCCAATCTTACTGTGTAATATTAATATTAACACAAATGATAGTTTGACCAAGAGCAAGGCTATTAGGAGTGGCCCACACAGTGTCACCAAATAAATATGCAAGTACTCTCAAAACTTAAATATCTCTACACAGATCAGCCACAATTAAATATTTAAATATATTTAATAATAAATAATAAAAGAACAAGACAATACTAAATATATATTCACAGTGATTTCATAGTTCAAAACCACAGGACATATTTAAAACAACTTTGCAGGACAGTCTCAAATAAATAAAGAAAGATATCCAAGCTAAGCTTTACTATATTCCTGACCAAATCTAAAAGAATTATACTATAACCTAAGAACTTACTAATAGAGCAAGGCAGATATGGTGAGTGGATCGTCTAATTGTTGTCAGGTCTAGGACAGAAGGCAGAATGCTATGTCTTACTAAGATACTTCTCAAATTGATATCTCAAATATTAATGGTGGGATAACTTGCAGAATTACATCATTTCTTGTCACCTGACTGCTAGTTCCCAGGCCAAACAACCATTGATGAAGCTGTCAGTATTTAGCATCTACCTGTAAAAATATACAGACAAGGACTTCTCCTCAGATCTATGGCAGATGATGGAAGTAAAAAAAACAATTACATTCCTTCAGGCTTTTAAAACTAGTAATTACTTCACCCTAAAGACACTACAGAAAGTTTCCTAGTACAGACATTGTGTCTCTTGCAGTATTGAAAACTGAAAGAACCCCCCCCCTAGATTTAATAAACTCCATGTAGGCATAGTGGAGACCCTACATGGAATGTTACTGTGTCCATGTTCACAGTTTCCCCATGGCAGCGTGCATGCATAATAAAAGTGGCTCTTTGCTGAGGAAGAGCCATGGGACCTGTTTATTGAATCAGTGTAGGGAGTATGGTGCTAACTGTATCCTCAGATGAGTAACACACCCCCTGCACTGACCAATAGAAGTATAGCAATGTAATCAAATTTTTTTTTATTTTTATAAAAAGCATGTTTGCGTGGCATGGTGTGGCATCGGGCGCAGCACTGCTAAGTGGCGCCAAGACACCAGACATCTACAAATAGAAACTGGGTGTATTTAAATAAATATTTAAAGGTCAAGTTTAAGCATAGCTGAGCAGATTTGTGCAGAGTGCCATGGTGCTCAGCAGTGCTTAAAGGTAGCTTAGAGGTATATGTAAATGTATATCAGCATTCCACATATCCGTGTAGCCAAATGGATAGAGTTATGGCCATATGTGCAGTAGGTGCAAGGTTTGAATACCTGTAGGGGATCTTAAGCATTTATTTTCCAAATACAAATTATACTAATTATTTTTAAATCCTGACCTGCTAAGCTCAGCTAAGCTCTGTTAAGATATGCTAAGCATTGTTAAGCACTGCTTACACACGATATGTTTTAGCACTGCCTGGCAGTGCTTGGCACCATTGGGCTTTGCTTAGCTGGTTTGCTCACTGCTAAGCATTGCCAGTTTAAACACTGCTCCATTGAGCTGAGATGGTTAGCATGGTGCTAAGTGCCATGCCGCATTTTTAAATATTGCCCAATGGCATGTAAGGGGAGAAAAACAAACTATATTAAGCCCAGTGGGTGGGAATACAGCATAATCCATTGGAGTTCTGACTCTAAAGAGTGCAATGGCTGGTGCTGGAGAGGGTTTGTGTTTTTGGGCACAGCATTGGGGCATTCAGGAGTCCAGGCTCATAGTTGGACTGCTTGTAAAAAGCATGAGAACTGGCTGATGCAGGGAAGTTACCAGACCTCAGAGTGCAAGGCGGAGGCCTGGGACTGGCTACCTGAAAAGATGGAAGGAGGATCACTTCATCACCTGGGTCCAAGAATTCTGGGCTAAGAATGTCCCACATGTATGCAAGTACCATTACCTGTGTTTCTCCAATATCTAACCCTGAATGTGTGCTAAACTGCTATGTATATTGGTGTCCTTCTCTCCCAACAGCTGCAGAAGATGGGGCTTGCAACATTGAGGCACATGCCGAGTGCTTGGCCAGGTTGCGCCATGAGTGTGGTGAGTACAGATGCATTTGCTACCTATAGTCAAATAAGCAAGAAAGAGTAAAGCATTAACTGTGATTAGGTATATACAGTAAAGATTGTATTGCAGTGAATGTGAACTTACATGTGCAAGATGTGCAGACTGCCAATTGTAGTGGCATAAGCAGGGAAGACTAAAGCATTAACTATAATAAACTATTATATGCAATAACACTTAGTAGTGCAATAACTGTGGAATTACAGCTGTGTTACAACACCTGCATAATGACAACTAAAGTGCAATAAAAATATGAAATTATACCAGTAACTGATTGAAGGTATCTCTAATAAAGTCTGTTGTCTAATGACTGTGGCAGTAGGGCTGTTTTTTCAAGAAATTAATTATGACAACTGTTGTGCAATAAAAACATGAAATAGTATATGTACCTGCAAGAAGGTATGTCTAAAGTCTGTTGTGCAATAGGGCTGTTTTTTCAAGAAATTAATTATGACAACTGTTGTGCAATAAAAACATGAAATAGTATCAGTACCTGCATGAAGGTATGTCTAATAAAGTCAGTTGTGCAATAAGCATATGTTCAGAGTTGTTTTGTAAGAAATCACTTCTGACAACTGGTCTGCAATGACACATGGAACAACAGGAATAACACCAAGGTAAACATGTAAAGCAGGATTGTCATATTTTCACCATTGCATGTCAGCTACAAGCATTCAAGCTGTGAGGTATGGTGCTGCAGTCAGGTATAGCAGTGTACTTGTTGCACACTGCAAATAATAACCCATAATTGGATATTGGTTGCTGACTTCACAGACATTTCAGCACACTAACAATGTAATGTGTACACCTGAATTCTATGTAGTCATATATACTTAACCAAGTATTACTGTCATGTTTGAATGTCATGTATGTATGTTCAACTGTCACTGCAGTCAAGTATAAAACTGTACCAGTATTAGCAGGTCATATTCTGGTGCCAGGTGAGCCCTAGGCAAATATCAGTCAGTCAGTAATCACCAGTGACTCAGAAGCTCAGTCTGATAAATTCTGTGCATGAAGTACACTTTTGCCACAGAGACCAGGGCTCAAATCCAGTGCTATGTAGATCTATATATTACAGTATCAGTCATGTAATGTTTACAGATATTCTTTCCACAGGAACCACAGGTAAATGGGTGAGGTAGCCCATATTATACATTATTATGTGTTTACCTGCCACAGACTCTTACAGTCATAACCAGGAATGTGAAAATACAGCATAAAAACCAACAGGAAATAAGTGTAATAATAAAAAAATAAAATAAAAGAAATAACATTTGTAAGCTCTGGTATGGTTACGTGGCAGGAGTGTGTGTTAAAGGTAGCTGCAGTCGATTAATACATTAGATGCAGATGTCCACTGCTGTCACTGACAAGGCATGATAGTTGTTAACTGTCTGTACTGTACACATACATGTCTCTCAAGTGTCATGCTGTCACAGAATGTAATTAACATTGTGTAATCCCTCTGTAACAGATATATCATCGACATGCTTATGTAAATAGCAAAGTAACAATACATCAGCCCACAGTACACCTTGGTAGTAATATAGATACACCTGCTGTGCAAGTGCTCTGAGTAGATGTGTACCCACAGTTGTTACTGCTTGGCCCATACTGTCCCATGTGGATAGCTTGAGAGGTATGTACCTGCTACAGCAGCTATAGGGCACTTTTACACATAAAGAAAGGACAGACCTGTAGAGTAAATAGAAGTATTGTTGTCAACTACATAGTCTAGAATGGTATCAATGGAGTGTATTTCTCTCTCTCCCCACCCCTTATCTTCAAATATTTATTATTGTTACTCATTGTTTATGGTTCTCTATTAACATATATTGTTCCATAAACTTTATTTTGGGGCATGTGTTTTATTATTGTTATGTATTACAATGGTTGCCTATTAACATATCTGGTTGAATTACCTATTCTGTTGGCCTTATGCTGTAACTATTACTGGTATGCTGTTAATATACTGACTGTTCTGTTACTTATTGTGGTGTTTCACATAATATGCATTAACATGTAATGGGGTTATTTCCAATGTTCTGGCATGCTGTTATTACTAACAATGATTTTGTTCATAACTAACCTAAATGTATTGCTTCACCTCCATAATCACAGCATGTCAGGGTAGGCCAGTACCTGCTGATGCACCTACCCTACCTCAGCTGGCTGTGGCACTAGGTACCAGCACATCTGGGACCCAAGCCGGTGGTGTCCCCTCTGCTGGCCCTGCAACACCCTCAGGTAGAATTGTCTTAGAGGATGAGGCCCATCCCCCCCAGGAGTGGTGGCACAGGAGCGGTAGTCACCCAGGATTGACTATTGACTACCAGCCAGGATGAGCAGGGTACTTCATAGGAGTGATAAACGATGCATGTGCCAGCTCGAGGGCAGACTCAACAACATGTTGGGGCCTGCTGGCCCTGGTGCCCAGACTCCAGCACCGCCACGTATGGGGTAGTGAAGGAGCAGTATGGACTGCCCATGGGAGGGGAGCTCAGTCACACTGCTGCCATCTAGAGGCACATGCACTTTGGATTCCACAACACCCTCCCCATCCAAGGTGTTTACCATCCTTACGTGTCGCACACCACCCCCGTCTACTGTTTTGTCTGTCTTGTCTGTCTGCAATTGTATCCTCTCCTACCCAACTTACTTCCTCACATGTACCTATATCTCTTCTCCAACATTCCATTCTCTCCTTATCAAAAAAAAAATGGGCACCTGCCCCAGATAAAATATTGCCCCATGCATAGCTCTGCATTTTTCACATGTGGACACAACTAATTCAGTCCAATTGGCCTGACAACACATTTATGTTGTCATCGCCCCTTTCTTTGGGGGTTTGAGAGTCTAAATTAATCCTCCAAATCTGTCAAAAGGTACAGCTGTTGCTGTACAAGAAATGGAAAGTAATGGTCCTTCCCTGCACCCGTCCTGCACATCCCTACCTGCCTTTCAGTATGTTTTCCCCCTGTTTGCCCCCATTTCACCACTGTCCTATCACCCCCTTTTCTTTTTAAATTTTTAGTGTGGGTTTGTGCAGAGCTAAGCGGCACACCGTGATGCGGCACTTCTCACAGGACAGCACTTAAATGAGTTTTAAAGTGCCTTAATGATCCTATGTGTTTCTGACAGTGTTAGGCACATGTATAAAGTAATCTCCCCTGTCTTGTTTGGCACCCAGGCTCCTGTCAACTGTAGCCTACTGCACTAACCCTCTACGCACCACAGTTCATAATTAAAGCAGGTGTTTCCAGCAATATATACTGATTTCCACTGATGGACTGAAATCAAACCCAATGGGAAAAATGGGAGTGTAACTGGGACTCTGATGAAAAATACACCAGTAGACAGCCACATAAATATTAATGTCTGTATGTTAGGCCTGGAATAACAGGTAAATCTTCCCTTTTATCTGCAACATCTTTAAACACACCTGCTAAGACATCAATGACGCAGTACATATGTTCATCTGGGATCCTGCTGCAGAACAACTGACTGTGAAAGTCATGCACATATCAATGGATGCAGACAATGTGTGTCATAGCTGTATGTATGCACATATAACTGGCAAATATACCTGCTACAACACTGATTCAGTATCTTAGTCTGTTAAATGCCTTGCATGCAGAACATTTTGTAACACACAGGCCTGGATTCGAACCAGTGTGTTGCACTTCATTTACATTCTAATGACTGACTCATGGAATTTTAACCCCATACGTTATTGCTACTGAATTATCAGCTACCCAGTTTTGCAAGTCACAATTCTGCAGGTAGGGATACACTGCACATATTTGGATAGCCTAACTATATCTCTCCTACTTCTCTGTCATTGGCACTGTTGCATAATAGATGTACCTTAAGCACATGTCTCAATTGCACTGTAATGGGTACCCTTGCTCTGGCTTTCCAGTAATGACAGGGCTGCCACAGTTGCCACAGATACACATACAGCTTGCAGGCCTCCAAAGTGTTCACCCCCTCATTGTGTCCTAGGCTGCAGCAGCAGCTGCAGACTGGAGCATACATGACTGTATGTTCAGGTAGCTGCTACAGACCGACGATACCTCCCAACCCCCTATAACAATAGATCCAGACACAACCATACATAAAGGGGGTGGGGAGACAAAGGCACAGAGATAGGTACATGTTTCACAGTTTCCCCCTACAAAGATAGTAAGTGGATAGAATAGCAGCTACTGCATTATCATGCATATTCTGACAGTTATGAAGTGTGACACTCACATGTCTCTCTCTCTCTCTCCCCCTTCTGACCTCAACCCACAATGCTTGCCAGTGATCTGCCAAATGACCACACTGTCATGGGACACTGAGCAAAGATATGAAACAAAACTGTGGATATATTTCATACATCTCTACAGTGGACAGTATTTGTACTTACCCTCTGTGATGCTGTAGTCTCCACACCTCAGTAATGTCCATCTCAAACACTAAGAAAGGGGTCAAAACCTACACGAGGGCCTTATATATATTGCTAATAAACACTACAAGGAGAAAAAGTGGTGAAGCAGCTACCAATAAACCAAAAGTAAGCACTCGGATAGCCTTTTACGCTCAAAAATTTTATTCATCAAGCACAGCAAACTAGCGGATTTAATAAACACTAACGCTGATTACAACCAGTACATTTTCATCCAAAACTTCCTCAGAATATCCATCTTCTCACAACACAATAAATTATAACCCAGTCAATTAAGATAAATTAGCCATCGATTAAAGTCATAAAGTTAGGACAAACTCATGTCTTAAATAAATACAACTGAATAAGAACATTTAAAATACATCCTAATCTTTCAAAACTTCCCTAAACTACATATTTCAAAAATCACTATATGTTAGAAAAACACTTTTAGCAAAAAAATTATATTATAAATACCTAAATAATTCCATAGTTACACCAACTTAAAAATATATATACAAAAATGATGCATTACTGTCCTCTAGTGTTCAAACCAAGAATTACACTTAAATCAGTTTTAAAACATATTCCACTTTACAATAAAACAAGTATACAAAAAGTGTATAAAAATATGTATGACTGTATATCACTTATAAAAGAGTGTCTAAACATGGAACTACTTAAATCATCACTTTTATAAACACACTGACCAAACCAGTGTTAAAAACCTAGTAAATTTACTTTAAAACCTATTTTAAACAGTTATTTAATAAAAGGAATAAAAATAATATTTCCAGGGACTAAGTTCAGAGAGTAGCTACTATAGTTTAGCAGCTCTTAATTTCCAAACAGGGGCCAGGAAGACCACCTCTTTTAGATCCGGCCATTTATTGGCTTCATGGACCAGTTTGAGCGCTTTCATCTTGAATGACAAGACTTCATCAATGACAAGACTTCATCAAATATGTGATGAAGTCTTGTCATTCAAGACGAAAGCGCTCATTTTGTTTAAGAATAAATTATTTGTCTAACACAGTGGAATTGGACTTCTGTTTGTGACTTTTTGAGTTATCACAATTATTTTACAACGACTTCACATTTCATGGACCAGTTTGCCAGTATACTTCTCTATATTCTATTTGGATCTCCCATGGCCCCCCCAATGTAAATTTGTACTTCTGCCAACATAAAAAATGTAAAAGATACCACCCCCCATATTTGTGTATGTTTGTATAATGCGTTCCTATTATTGGCTTTATTAATATCGTAGGTATTCTCATAAATCCTCCTTTTCATACACCTTTCAGTTGTTCCTGCATAAAATCCTTCACATTTACCACATAAGGCAATATAAACTAACCCTTTTGAATCACAGTTAGAATACACTTTCGATTTAATATAGTTCTTCCTACTAGGGATATATATCCCTGACATATTAGATATGTATGGACATTGTGAACAAGACCCACATTTGTATGTCCCGACTTTCCTATTCCAGTTACTAAAACCCTTCTTCTCCAAAATGTTCTTATTACATTTACCTTTTTGAAAAAGCAATTACCTGTTAATGAGCATTGCCTACAGAAGTCAAGCAACTGCTTATGGTGAACAGGTCAGTATGTGATTTTACTCACACAGACAGCGTATGTGCAAAGCATTTGCAGAGGAACCCTTTAATAAAAGGAATACATCACTCTACCAGGTATGTACTGCAGTTCCACGTAAAAAGGGATGCATATGGAGGAATGGAGCTATGGGGAATAGGGAATAAAATAGGTCTGTATTAGAGTTATGATAGTGACATGTCAGTGGTACTCTGCTGTCCAACACCTACAGACATGCCTCTCACTTGTCCCTGCTTTGATGCACATCTCTGCTCTGTCCTTGTCCATCCCTCCTACAATGGTCAGCTGTTATAATAAAGATAGTGTATTACACTTAAGACATACTGACACTAAGTAAGGGTGTACACTCCCGTAACATCAACCTATAGACTGTGATTCACTTCCTGTCAGTCTGTCAATGTCACAAATAAATAATACTGACATTGTAAATGTGTCCCTAAATGTCCCTGATGTATTCTGGCTAAGTCCCTGTTTCATGAACATTCACCCCTGTCTGGTTGAGAGCAACACCTAACATACCTCTCCACCGTACAGTAAGAAATCAGGACAACAACTTATTTAATGGGGGTCAAAGGCCCAAACCCAGTGACAGACTATATATATTAGCCATACAAAGTAAGAATGTGGCTAGAGTAACAGATATTAGCCGATAGCCTAGTACCAACCTATGAACCTATAAGCATAAGTGTTGTCAGAGGGGTATGACAGGTGACAGTTAGATTCTGTGTCAGTTTTCTGACAGCAACCATCAATTAATGGACAACCATTTGTCAGACATGCACAGGTTTGTTCAAGATGGACCACAGCTATGAGGTGAACACAGTGAGATTCTGAAAACATTTGCATAATTGAGCTCTACGATGCCAATAAGGAAGTTTGCATTGCTGTCTGTCATTGTGGCACACTGGTGTGGCTGGACTGCCCCCATATAGTTGTTGGAGTCAGTGAGTGTAGACACTGGCCATAGCCAGAATGCTGGTGAGGTCCCACACAGGCAGATTGATAGGGGTGCTCAAAGGAAGACTGCTGCCCATCCACTGCCTGTTGTAGGTGTCACATCGTGCGTCAGTCACCACATGTTTTGAGCTGTCATGGAGGCCAACGCATGAGCTGAATACAACACCAGGTGGATGCTTATGGTTATATATGCAGCACAGTCTGACATCTGTGATTGCCTCCATCATATTGGTGATGCCATGGAATATTTAACTAATGTAGTGGGCAGATGATGGGGTCAAACATTGTATCTCTTTGAATGCACTTTGTCTGTGCTAGAATATGTGGTTGGGGTTGGGAGTTGGACATATGGATGTAGGCCAGAAATACCATATGCTGGTAGTCCATGTGGCCATGCACACTCATGTTCCTGTAGTGGAAACACCTCCAATGCTACAGAGAGAGTGTGCTGTCCACACCATGACATGACAGGCCATGGGCACATGGTTCTGGGCAGTCCCATGGGGGACACAGGTCCAGCAGACAGCAGTCACCATCAGGTAGTAGCACAACATCTGATCTTGGGCATGGTGCTGCCCATGCTACTTATGGAGAAGCCAGTTCCCATGTTCATGACCTGTCCACTCTACCATGTACAGTTCACAGCTGTCCACCATACACATGTGTAGGGCTAACACTGAGCTTGACAGTGTATATGCACATACTCCAAAACCACTGTCACATGCAGGTCACCTACAGACACACACAGCACCTCTCCATGACCCATGTCACCAGCACCCCTTCCTGACTCACACACATACTGTCAACTATTTGGCATAGCCTAGGGCTGTGGCACCCCCACACCACACCCTGTGCATGTGATGATACCTGTGCCACATTCTTGCCATCAATGCCATTGATGCCAGAACCTGCATATATATGCCTGATGCACAGGGTGACTATATAACTTTACATGTGTTTGTGTAGGGCAGTAGTGTTATGCCATGGCAGTTGTTGAGGGCAACGACAGGTACTGTATGCTGGCATGTATCAGGACTTAACATCAAACATTGTATATCTTTGTTGCTTGATGGTACACCGTTGGTAGTATTACAGAATGAGAGGTGTGTCATGCAGCTGTGTATGTTTTTGTCCCAGGAGTCTGAGCAGTGCAACTATGGGCACATGGCAGAAATACAGCAACACATAATGGCAAGGAAGCACAGCAGAGATATGATATCAACAAGGTATGCCAGTATATCTGCATGGCTTCCTAGGTGTATATGTGTAGAACATTGTGTCTGGGATAGTGGGGATAGTCACCATCATCATGCGTTCATACCCTATGACACACTCTACTACCCTTGATACATGTCACCTGTGTAGTCTGCACATACAACTGTAGATGGTGGTGGACATCAATTATGCTTACATAGAGGAGGGCAATTTATGGCCATCATCTTGTCACAGGGCCATAAAGTGCATAACCAATGCACATGGGTAGGCTGAATGCAGACATATCTACACACAACACACACCAGCACAAGTTGGATGTTGTGAGATTAGAACCCATACCTAACTAGTATCACACAGTATAGCTTGGAGTACTTATCGTATGCGCCATGCTGTTTACCTGATAACACACTGCCAACCAGTGCTCTTAAGAAGGATGACATCAGCAGGCCTTGTAGAGGAGGGAATTTAGAGGCCAGCAACCAGTCACAGGGCCATAACATGCATACCATTGCACGGTGACTGCCCATATGGGCATGTCCATAGTGCTGTGATGGGATATTTTGATACACACACAGAGTTGGAAGATGTGAGATTAGAACTCCTACCTGTCTAGTATTACACACTACAGCTCACAGGACCTATCACATGTGGCACAGGTTATGTCTGTTATATGTGTTGCTGCAGGCACAGTACTTGTGGAGTACGCAAAATGGCCTTGTGTTAGACTGCATGTGTGGCCTGCAGAGTGATACTGCTTGGTAGTGTTATTGTATCTAGTGTCCTAGGGGTGGGATACCTAGTAATATCCCTGCTATGTGTGTACACTTACCAATCTAACTATATGTAGCTGTTTGCAGTTTGATAGGCAGACATATGGCCATGGACAATATGGCCTGTCCATGGACTGTGTTGCACCTATTGTACATTGCACCACCTGCATACCTATGTCTGTCTGCTTGGTGACAGCCTGCAGGCTCAGAAGTCTGTAAGTGAGTGGATTATGTACTGCTGTGGCCATGGTCTGGTGCCATTCAACAGCTGTTGTGATGTGTATGTGCAGATAACCACAGCATTCAGGGGTACGTGGGAACATTCGTACATCACTGCCCATATCTACATCAATGGTGTTTAACAGAGTTGTCTCCTTAAATGTAGTTGTGTGTGTCAGTAATGTACATGTGTTCTGTAGAAGCATGTGGGGAGTCTATGCATCATTGTACTTTATATAGCTATATATACATTTTGTTATTAAATATATATGTGCCACATACTGATAGAAACCGTAATCAACCATGAGGGGAATAGGGAGAGACAGATATGTATATGTAGCTGTATGTATGTATAGACCTATTTCCACATAACAGGTCTTTGGGCAGTAGAGGCAACAGACAGGTTCAGATTAGCTAAGTGTAGGAGCATGCCCAGTGTGATTGTCAGTACTTACAAAGTGACTCCAGGCCAGAGCTACCTGCACTCCAGTCCAGGATTATTGTATGCTGCAGGCCATTGGCTGCTGCACCTGTTACCACAGTACTGCGGTTGCCTGTCAATGTCCAAGTTATTCCCCAGCTGTTTGCTGACCTTAAAATGTGACTCAAACTTCAGAACAGAAGAGAGCTTCACAGACTGTCCAGATTCTTGCCGTATATTTTTGGCCTGTGTTCCTCATATATTTCTGGTTTCCTGATGCTATACTGTACATCAGTCATTGACTTGTTGTACCTACTGACACATTTAACTGATGGTGTTTACATCCTTCAGTTGTTAAACTACCCACCTGCTAGGTTACTGAGAGTGTGTGTAATGCCTGTCTGTAGGTATGGTCCTTTGTGCCCCCAGTCACTCTACCTTTGCCCAGCTTTCTTCCAGTACAAGATTGAGAGGTTCTGATATTCTGTAGGACTACCACCATATGTGTATCTCACATGCAAAAGAGGTTGGATACTGCCAGATTGGAACCATCAACACCATCACACATGCTGCTGTCCCTGGCCCATTGAGCCACACCAGCCACCAGGCAGCAAGGTTTTCTCCCTCACACTATGATCATGATAGGGGAATTTTCTGGTCTGTTGGTATATCATTGCAGACTTACTGTTATAGCAGTTGTATGGCAACACTGATGTGTTTGGGGTGGGAGATGACCAGCCCATGCTCTGCTGACATAGACAGTCATGCTACTGCCCTGTGACTCCACTGTTTGGCATCTCCCTGGACTACTGTCATGGAGTTTCCAGCCATGTGGCATAGTGGCTAATATGGGGCACATACTAGTGAACAGAGTACCTGTTGTCTCAAGTGTCTGTTAGATCTGTACAAGTATCCCAGTATCCCAGTATAGATCTTTGCTGGTACCCCAGTAGCACACTATATATAGCCCACTATATTCCCTTGCATGCATGCTGCAGATCCATACATATGCTACCATATTATAGTACCCCTTACAAGTAGTGTACATGACAGTGACTTACCTTGCAAATGCAGCAGTTGACATGCCTGTAGTTTGGAGCTGCTTCTGTCTGATGCATGCAGCCCACAGTCAATACATGGTGAGGTGCGGGTTGTGTGGCCTGGCGGGTATAATTTTTACTGATATGTATGTGAGTCGGAATACAGTGTCAGTCCCTAGGGCCCTAGGTTGTCAGTGCATGCGCTATGTGTTGTCTCTTGGCCAAAGCCAGGGCATATCGGGAATGCCTGCATCTGCTTACAGGGGACAGCCTCAGGGGATTCCTCCTCTGAGTCCCCCTGTGGGTGCAGCTGTGGTGACCTAGGCACTGATGGAGGGGGGGCTGCATATCCCTTCCCTTTGCTGATCCTGCTGCAGCTGTTTCTACAGGATCATATTGTGTAGCATGGCACATACTGTGAACATCAGTGCACATGTGGCTGGAGAGTACTGCAAGGCTCCACCAGATATATCAAGGCACAGGAACTGTGACTTCAACAACCCAGATATATGCTCTATGATATTCCTGGTTTATGTGTGTGCTTCATTATGGCATTCTTCAGTGGCTGTGTGTGCATTTCTGATGGGTGTCATCATCCACGGTCCCAATGCATAGCCAGCATCCCCAAGTAAATGGCCATGTGGGATGTCCCCCTAGCAAACATCTGATACAGCTGTGATGCATGCCAGATATTGGAGTCATGATAATTGCCAGAGCTACCAGCACATGCATTTGTGATAATATCCTGGGCATTGCACCTGACCTGGCAATTGATGGAGTGATACCCCTTGCGGTTGATGTAGATTCTACCCTCTTCACTGGGTCGTGCCTTGATGTGCACATGAGTGAAATCTATGGCACCCAGTACCTCAGGGTAGTGTGCTACACAGTGGAATAGTTGTATACTGCTGACCCTCTCCTCAGGGTTGTGGGGAAGATAAATGTGCTCACAGGCATGTGGTAGCATGGCATCCAGGAACTGGTGCAGTACCCTGTAAGCAGATGCCTGTGGGACTTCCATCATGTCCCCAGTTGGTCTTTGGAAAGTACCTCTAGCTAGTATCCTAAGGGCTACACATGCTTTTGTTTTCACTGGGATGGGTTCCCCTCTGTTGGCTCTGAGTCTGAGATGAGGGTGGCAAAGTTCAATGAGTTGTTGTAGTATGTCCCTATCCATCCTATAGCGCTCTACAATCTCCAGCTTATGCATGTCCTGGCAGGTTACCCACAGCCTGAACACTTTTCTCCTTCTCAGTCTATGCATCTGGTTGGCATTAACAGCAGCTACATTGACCTCAGCATGTAGCACATACATATGTACAGACCTGCAGCAGCCCCTAGCATTCTCTAGCTTAAAATTCCCAAATCTGCACTCCAATGGTGCAGAGTATGGGGAAAAATCAGATTGTAGGGTGTACGCTTTATAGTGCTCTGCTGTAGGTGTACTCTGTGTGATGGGCTATCTATGATACATTCTACCTGCCAAATACATCATGAAGGGGTTTAATGGCCCTAGTTTAAGTGTAACAGGGTTTTTCAGTAATTAATGCATCATTGGCTTTCTCAGCCATTTTTTTGACAGCCTTCCTTTGCTGAGCACTGCGGCACACTGTGCGAACCCCTGACACAGAGGTAAACAAGTCTTAGCAGTGAGCAAACACACTCTCATGGAAGGCACACTCAGCTTGTCAGCCTGTCATGGAAACAAACTCAAACATGCTCAAACCCGCTGAAACACTCGCCCCAATAGTAAACAAAGCTTAGCAGTCACTGGACACACACACCTTACTTAGAAGAGTGGCAGACCTCGCAAACAGGTGCCATTGAGCTCCAATGTGCTTAAAAGTTTGTGGACACAACTTCTTTGATGTCAGCTACCTCTTCTGTGGACACCAACATGGTTCTGTGCCTATACAGATAGGATTTGTGGACACAGATACCTATTTCTGCTATTTAGTAACCCCAGCTCATTTGCATACAGATCTCTTACCAGTACCTGGTAACTACACAGATTCAGGCCCTGCCTTGTTAGCAACCACAGCAGTCCTGCATTGTACATACCCCACACATGGTCCTGTAATGCATTACTGTTACATACCCACAAATTCTTTTTTTTACAATATTGTTATTTTTTTCCATAATGGCATGCTTGTGCACTGCAGTGTGCTGCGCAAACATACCCATGATATTTATTTTACACTATTTTCCATACTGTTTTGGACACACAGTGCTTACTTTTTGCACATATCTGTGTCCTCTGTACTATTTCATCAACTGTAATGCCACTTTTACAGCCCCTGGTGTCATTTTAACTTCCTGTACTCTAAATATTTCCGTGTACATTATAGACACCAGCATGGGGTCTGCACGAATGCCTATCTGCTTGCTGGATCACTCTATCTTCCTCATTCACATGCATCTCTCCTGCTTATGAGGTGATTTGCATGGCACAGACACTTCCGGGTTCACGCACTCATGCACTCCCCTCAGCTCTGTTTACTGGATCTCACATGTGCTTACTTCCATGTAAATACCATGCCACTATGCCTACATAGCAAATAAGTCCATGTAGGCTTTATTAAATTTCCCCCACCATCTTTTATGGCCTAGCCATAAAGTAATTTAATTTAATTTATTTTTCTGAAGTTAAATTCCTGTATTCCAGTTTCTACTGTTAAAATATATGCATTTAAACAGTTACAATACTGCATGTACATTTATGTTCTCTTCCAGTAGAGCACACTGTGGCTACATTTCAAACAGCACTCTGCAAATACCCTTTTCACCACACACATCTGTAGAAGCAGTTTGATATACACATGACATACAGTTCTAATACATTTGTAACACAAGCATCATGTATAAATCATTTTGATATTCACCAATGGTATATAATTATTTACAAAATTCCAGCTAGCAGGGCTGTCAGTATCTCCTTTCATCACACTTCTTCCCCCCTTTTGAAGACTCAAGCTAGCTTTTCAAGTGACCCTTGAGAAATGTTGCTCAAGAAGCATGAGTCTGTCTGGGAATACCTTACCCCATTTCCTGTCTTGAGAGCCCATCTGCGTTGGCATCTGAGCATCCAAGTGTTCCAGATTATGCAGAACGCTTGGCATTTAATGACGAGCGAAGCCATTGTTCTGCTGTTCTGCATTGAACAGCTGTGGCTCTGCTACAAGGATTTTGATTGGTTTGTGTACAGCAATTACTTCCAATCATCATTTGTTGTTGTTGTTGTTGTGTCTTTAGGCTTTTCCCAGTTAGGGGTCGCAACAGTGGAACTCCAGTCCGCTAATGATTGCCAGTAGATTTTTACATGCTAAGTTGCCAGCACTGACACACAACCTTCAACGAAGGTTTACCCATTCACACATGTCTCCACACAGAAGACGCTTTAGCTGAGAATCGAACGGGACAACGTTTTACTGTGAGGCGACAATGCTACCGCAGCACCACCACCGCAGTGTACTTCCAATCATCATTGCAGTATACAAATCAGTGCATAGCTCTGCTGGCCTTTCGCATTACACAGCATTGGCTGTGCTCCACAGGTTTTGATTAGCTCATAGACTGCATTTACAGCCAATCACGAATGTGGTCTACAAACCAATCAAGTAAACAGTCTCAGGAGGATGGGAGCCAATGAGAGATCCCCAATACAAGCCAATCACATTTTGGGAAGCATTTTCGCGTGAAAATAATGGCTTGAAAAAGGCTTCCTGGAATCAGAGATTTTACTTTTTAGGTCCACAACAACTTGTAAAGAAGACCGGGAAGAAGAAAGGAGCAGCTGTGGATCGAAGCCATCGGGAGTCAGGACTTGGAAGCTAGCCTGCCAGGAGAGGAGTCAGTGCTGTGTCGGAACTCAGACGCAGTCAGAAGGCTGAGGTTTTATTTTGCTGCTGCTTGCTGCTGGACAACCGGGATCATTATAGTTTGTGCCATGGTGGATTATTTATGCTGGAGTCTTTGGCTAAATGCATTGTACTGAGCTGGTGCTGTGTACCTAGGCAGAGGTAAGTGTTTTAGCTTCAATGGCTGCAAGTATTTCCCTTGAGAATTGGTATGCTAGCACAGATCCTGTTATTCTGGCAAATTCCCAAGTTTATAAGAGCAATATTTAGTGTCTATATTTTTGTGCTGTTTGTCCCTAGTATGTCTCTGAAGTCTGACAGAAATTGAGCAATTGTATGCCAACACAGATAACTTAGAAAGTTGTTAAAATAACAGGGATATTTAAAGTTTCTCTATTTTTGTACTGCTTGTCCCACTAGTATGTCTCTGAAGTCTGAAAGTAATTGAGCAATTGTGTGCCAACACAGATCCTGTTATTCTAGCAATTTTCTAAGTTTATAACAGCAATATTTACAGTGTCTCTGTTTGTGCTGCTTGTCCCCCTAGTACATCTCTGAAAATAATTGCCTTTTTTTGGGGGGGGAAACTGTATGCCAACACAGATCCTGTTATTCTTGCAACTTTCTAAGTTTATAAGAGCAATATTTCTAAGTTTATAAGAGCAATATTTAAAGTGTCTGTATTTTTGTGTTGCTTGTCCCCTGTAGTATGTCTCTGAAAGTAATTGTCTTTATTTATTTATTTATTTATTTATTTTTTTTGGAGAAGCTGTATGCCAACACAGATCCTGCTAGCAACTTTCTTTTTTTTCAATAATAATTCTTTATTTCTTTTACAATTGTTCAAACATACATTTGAGCTTAATGTACACAGGTAGTTTCCACACAGTATTACTAAAAGAGAAAAAGAACAAAAAAAAAAAAAAAAAGAAAACAGTCCTAGAACATATATACACTATATACATGAATGCTTTCACTTTAACACCAGAAAAGACATCTGAAGAGCCTAGACAATAAGTAATATATCTTATAATAATTTGGTTACTCTTAAAGTTTACTTTATATTCTTCATATCCAAGGATTATCTTGGGTTCTACATATTAAGCCAATATAATATTAAAAATATGTTCCCAAATTTTCCGATTATTAATATGTTTGGTATGTTCAGTAATTAGTAATGTGTGGGCTAGTATGTGTTTTATCACTAGAATCTTAAAGTTATCCCATGAAGTTTGTAATGGATTCAACCAATTGGTTACTATATAGAGTTTCATTAACCAAAAAAATATTCATAATTATGGTCATTTGGGACTTACTTAGTTTGTTTGGGGGAATATGTAATATTGCAAATTCCCAGGAAAGCATAGAAGCTTGATAACCCACCTTCTGCAATTGTAGTTTCAAGGAATTCCATAGTTTATATATACACTTACAGCTCCAGAACATATGGAGGAGATCTGCCATTTCATTTTTACAATATGTGCATTTAGAAGAGTTTTTAGAATTAAATTTATGCAAGCTAAGACGTGTATAATAAGCATTATTGAAGATCATAAGTTGAGTAAAAGTTAGCTTTTGGAGGGAGATTGATTTTCTAGTTAAGTTAATTGCTTTTAATATTTTACTATTTTCAACCAAAGGTATTTTTTCTTTCCAATACTTTGATAAAAGAACTTGATCTTGATATTTTATTTCTTTTATTAGTTTATATGCAGATGTTATATATTTATTCTCTTGCAGGAGGGCTTGCCAAAGATCGGTACATTTCGTTAAATCCTCATCATTAATTTTGAAATCTTTAAAATAACTTATAGATACATCTTTGATCTGTCTTAATATTATTAAGTATAATTTGGGAAGGTTCCATTGTTGTCTTATTTCATGAGGTGAATTTTTCAAATAAGGGTATATATCCCGTAATGTTAAATTAATAATAAGCGGGAAGTTTTTTAGTTCAATTAATTGATTATTAATTCTCAAGTTTGGATTTCTATGAAAAGGTTATAAAATCATAAGGTATTGGGTGAGATTTAATGAAGTGAAAAGATTTTGCAATATAGTGATTTGTATTTTAATATGCTCCATTAAAGTCACTGATTTCAATGTATCTTTCCTTAGAAAGGGCAATGCTTTAGGATTAATATTCAGACTCTCAACATGTTTATGGTTCAATTTTAACCAATTCGGGGACCATTTCTTGCTATGTGTATCATGATTAGCGATTCTCAAAATTCTATTGGCATTTACAATTAAATATTTTTTTTTCAAAATTGGGTAATTCTAATCCCCCTCTGTCTTTAGGGGTCGTCAATTTATCGTATGAAATTCTAGTTTTCCTAGGTTCCCAAATAAATTTAGCAGCTTCCATGTGTATTTGTTTAAAGAGCTTCTTCAGGAATAAAACCTGAGCAGCTCTGAAGATATATAATAACCTGGGTAATACGTTCATTTTAATAATTGAAACCTTAGCTAACGGTGATAATTTTAGTTTATTCCATCTCCGTAGATCCGATAAGGTGTTATCCCAAATCAATTTGACATTATTAATATAAAAGTCTTTATTGTCTGTGGAAAATGTAATACCTAGATATTTAATCTTTTCTTCTGATTTTATTTGCCCTACCAATGGTAAAAGCGAAAAGGGTTTCAGAGTTTTTAGTGGAAATATCTTGTTTTTTTTAAGGTTTATTTTATAGTTAGATATCACTGCAAAGTTTTCGATAGCTGTTAATAATTTCTTGGTATCAGTAACTGGAGCTATACAATATACATTGAGATCATCTGCAAAAGCTACCATAGAAATCTTGGTACCATAAAGTATTGGGGCATTATGATATACATTTTGTTTGATATGCAAAAATAATGGTTCCAAATATAAATTAAATAATAGAGGGGATAGAGGACAACCTTGACAGGTTCCATTTTTGATTTGTATTCTTTTAGAGAAAATGTTGTTGATATATAAGGTAGTGTATAGATTATTATATAATATTTGTAATGTCTTGATGAATTCTTGTGGTATAATAAAAAATGGTAAGATATGAAATAAAAATTTTATGTTCACTCTATCAAAGGCTTTATGTGCATCAATAATGAGAGCATACAAATTTAAGTTCTTCTGATTGGCATAAGAGATTAACGTATGTAGAGTTAAAGTATTGTCACAAGTTTTCCTCGAAGTTCAAAAACCCATTTGTTCATTTGAAATTATAAACTTCATTATTTTCTTCAGTCTGTTAGCTAAAATAGTAGTCATAATTTTAGCATCAATATTTAAGAGTGAAATAGGCCTATAATTATCCGGGTTTTGGTGATCCGAATTTTCTTTACGTATTAAAATAGTTTTGGATGCATTAAAATGAAGGTCGTTGATTTTATTGTTAATAATATAGTTAAAAGTGTATGCTAGTATTTTCACAATTGTATCACTAAACGTTTTGTAAAACTCAGAAGTAAGACCATCTGGACCCGGCGTCTTATGTGATTTTAATTTGTTTATTGTTGTTGATATTTCTTCGGTAGAAATTGGTTTGGTTAAATCTCTATGGAAATTGTCTTCTAATTTCGGAAAATTAATTTGTTGAATAAAATCCTCATTAGTCTCATTTATATGTGACTCATCTAACTCACCATAAATTTGCGAGTAAATCAATTCAAAGGAATTAATAATATCGTCAGATCTCGTATAAATTGTATCATTGTAAAGTATTTCAGTAATTTGAGAGGGTGATTTAGATTGGTTAATAATTTGAGCTAAAGCCCTAGATGGCGTTTGAATATGATTAGCATATCTTGCCATCATTTTGGTTTCATGAAATGCTAACCTATTATTTTGACTCAGGAAAAGATCTTTCTGACATTTAAATAATTCCGTTTCTGTTTGTGTGTTATAATTTTGCCTTAATTCCTGATCTAACAAGTTTATTTTAGCCTCTAAGATTTGTTCTTCTTTGAGCTGATTTTTTTTATAATGAGAGGCTTTTTGAAGGAAACCCCCCCCTTACCTGAGCTTTAGTTACCGCCCATTCAATATCAGTTATATGTTGATGTTTAAGTAATCTATCCAGTGCGGAATTTAAAATTTCTTGAATTTCCTTGATTATTTCTTTTTTATTTAACAAATTTGGATTTAAGGACCAATTATAACTCCTGCATATTCTACTATTTCTAAGATCTTTGGCAAAACTTAATGAAATTTTTGAATGATCTGACAGATAACGAGCATGTATGGATACTACGGGATCATAATTAATCAATGTTTCCGAGATTAGAAAAAAGTCTATTCTAGACCACATTTTGTGGCAAGTTGAGTAGAATGTAAAACTATTTGTGTTAAAAAGGTTGTTTGTATATTTAAAGGGATCATATAACTTAAAGCCATGTTTGAGCTCACTTAATGTTGTTACTACTTGACTATTAAATGACCTTTGTGGGCTAGATTTGTCTAACTTAGGATTCTGATAAGCATTCCAGTCTCCCCCTATAATTATGTAGTGACTAGTATATTTCTTTAAAATAGGATACAGTGATGCTAAGAATGATTGTTGATTCTTACATGGTGCATATATATTGAGAAGTATAATGGGTTTATCATAAAGAGTGGAAGAAATAATCACGTAGCAACACCTACCTTCTTTATCAGTTTTAGAATCCAAGATTTTCCCATGATACTGATTTTTTATAATTATCGCTACTCCCACACTATTAGATTTACCTTCCGAGGCAATAATTTCTCTTATCCATTTCTTTTTCTTTATTTCTATCCATTGTTCATTCGTGAAATGAGTTTCTTGAAGTAATATAAAACATGCCCTAGCCTGCAAAAATAAATGAAGCAACAATTTCCTCTTTTTCAAGTTCTGGAGCCCCTTAATATTCCAAGAATCTATTACCCACATTCCAAAAAATTCCTTTTCTGTTGGTATTCTCGAACTCATAGATAGTGAATTACAAGCCATTTGGAGTTAAGCAGAAAGCATTCTTGAAATCCCGTCCCATACCAGTGCCTACCCACTATACCCCTGGACCAGGAATAGTACAGGTCTTTAACTACGTTAAACATTTTAAAAATTTGTGGTATAAATAAGTAACTATTATAAAACTTTACATCTAGAAAAAATAGAACATGGGATGGACCTATATATAGAACAACTATGTCTACAAAGCCTAATCTACCCATTCCCTTTAAAACACCATTAATCCTCTACACCTCTTGTCATTGTAGTTAAAGAAGGAGTGTCAGAGCAAAACTGCACAAGAAAATATACTATTGCTGTCCTTTGGTTCCATAAGAACACCCTCATTTATCTGGCAATAAAATTTAGGACACTATTTAAACATTAATTCTTAGATAAATGAAACCATAGTGTTCCTAAAATAACTAATGAGCTTGTTTTATCTTAGTTTATAAATGTAACTGCACTTCAGCCAATAAAACAGAATGAGACATAAACATCAGATATTTGACATTAAACAACTTAGGTTCACATTTGGAAAAACTTTCTACCACCTATAGAAACAATCTAAACCAATTAGTAAATCTAAACAAGTGCAAATATACATACATTTAAATAATTATAGAGATAACCTGTGTGATCCTGACAGATACCCTAAACCTGAATAAACAAGTCTTCAGAATATGTTTTTAAACTTAATATCCACTGTACATATGATACATGTTAACAAAACTATATGTCTGTTTAACCTCTAGCAATTTTAAGTTAGCTTTTATGGTTTAATCTAGTAATAAGAAAGAAATGTCACCGCAGAGAAATCCCAAACATCACCAATATAAGCCCATTATATAGTATTGCAAATTATATAAATTCCTATACTAAGGTTAATAACAAAGATTAAATAGATGGGAAATTAAACCTAGAAATGGAAAATATATATGTGTACTAACTAAAATACAATATGTGATTACAGCTAGGTAAATTATTATAATGAGTTCCCTATCTCCTTTTTATTGAAAGACTTGCAAACTCAGATCTGTTTTGTATGTACAGTTATGTCATATGTATATTTAAGCACATTGTATCTTTACCTTGGTGTTTACTAAACATAATAAAAAATAAGGGGCTAGTGTTGTGTGACTTAAGGTCTTACCAGCACTAAATAGGTTTAATATAAAAAAATTTCACATTTAAAATCGTCCTGGAACCTCTTTGTTGAATTTGCGACACTCCAGAGCGACTGACAGCTTTGTGAAGGGGGACCCTTTATTCCGACGGACTTCCGGAAGTGCCACATCAATAATATGCCCTAAGAAGCATCTAAACCATTTTGGGACCATTTGTGGGACATTTTGACATCGTGGAGGCTGTAAAATGTCAGAAATGTCCCAGCGCATGTAGATGATACCAAAAGAAGGTCGTACCTGTTGTAAAAAATGGCCTATAGCAACAAAAAGACAAACAAAGCAAATATCAGACCTTGACATGCAGTACAATGTGAATCCAACCTCGGATAGCCTGCCAGGCCCATTGGAAGATCACTCTATGTCTCAGAAGCAGGTAAGCTTTTAAAAATTGCCAGAAAGGTCATTTTTGCTTCTTTTTTTGTTGCAACTGAATGTTTAGACCCATCCACTGTAAATATGAATGTATTTGGGTATTTCATTTGGAATTTTATTTGTTTTTCAATGAGAAACTTGCAGTAGGGAGATAATAGCTGTCTGGCTTGCCTAATCTGCAGAGGCAGGTCCTGAGCCAAAGAAATTCTGTTGTTTTGCCACATAATAGAGCCCCCATTTTTTTTTACAGTTAGTAATATTTTGTTTACATCTTGAAAGTTTAGAATTTTTGCATAAACAGGTCGTGGCATGTTGGAAGCTTGTAATTCCCTCAGGGCTCTGTGTGCTCGCTCTATTATTATTTGTTGTGCTGTTACTGAGTCACTGAATAATGCTGTGAATATTTGCATGATTGATGGAATTAAATCATTGTATTGAACAGATTCCGGTATTCCTCTGATGATTATATTATTTCTCCTAGACCTCGCCTCTAGATCAATGATTTTGGCTTGCATAGAATGAATGTCCTGTTCGTGTGACTCAGATTTTTTGGCTACCAGTGCTATTTTATCTTCATTATCAATAATTCGAGCATCATTTTTGTCCATTCTTTCCAGAATTTGACTGCAAGAAATTCCAAATGATTGCACTTGACTAGATAGTTCTTTAATCGCATCTTGCATGGGAAGTAAAGCTGCTTTAATATCATCCATGTTTGCCATTTGCTCCGGTTTATTTTTATTCCCTGGTTTTAAAAGTTCCTGTTGTTTTGTAATTTTCTGTCTTTTCGAATTTAAATCATTTTCCGGCGATAAAAGTTCAGAAAGTTTAGTTTTTGAAGTTGTTGTGTCCATATGTTTTTCTTCTTTCGACATCCTAGATCAACAAAGAAACTTACTGTAAGATCAGTGTAGTTAAGTCAGTATTCCTGAGCACATGGTTCCTTTGTTTGAGACTCTCTTCAGAGACAAAAGATCTGTTGTAATCCTGCCTGATTAGTTTGCTTTTCAGTTCCGATCACCTCCTGTATGATATTTGGATGAAGTTATAGTTGTTTTCTTTAGATTTTCTGTGAAAAAGAACGTTAAATAAATCCTCAGGGTTAGATTTTCCTCTGATTGTATGGAGAGCTGTAGATTAGTGGTGTTCACAGAACGGCAGCCATCTTTGAATACCCTGCTAGCAACTTTCTAAATTTATAAGAGCAATATTTCTAAGTTTATAACAGGAATCTTTAAAGTGTCTCTGTTTGTGCTGCTTGTCCATTTCTGACAGTAGTCGCCTTTTTTTTGGGGGGGGGGTGAGAAACTGTATGCCAACACAGATCCTGTTATTATAGCAACTTACTAAGTTTATAAGAGCAATATAAGCTTATAAGAACAATATTTAAAGTGTCTTTATTCTTGTGCTGCTTGCCCCCCTATTACGTTGGGCTTTGTCTAGATTTTGTCTACTAACAGGTTGAGAGGCATGTTGGGATGGATGTCAAAAGTGCATTATTTATAGTAATGAGGTGCTTTAAAGTATCCGGTTTTGTTTTCTGGTAGAGCTTTAGAGTGTAACTTTACTGTGTTTTCATAATGGCAAGATGCTGAACTGCTCAAGGAAAACATTTAAGTGACTGTATTGCACTGCTGGTTGACAACATGTTGGAAAATGGCAATGTTTGCAATTTTAAGTAATTTCTGTTAACTTAATCATGATGTGTTGGCAGTAATTTGTCCAATATAAAGTTTTCTTTTTCCGAAAGAGGTGGTATGACAAGATAGGAACTGAGAATTTGAGCTAGGCTGTTCAGTGATATATTTAACGCCCATGCTTGAAATAGCTGTATGTATTTAAGTGTTTATCCCTGATTATTTTGGGATTTGTTGAGTTAGGCACTAAATAGGAATTAAAATTATACCCTTTTTTCAAAGCATTTATTAGGACACCTTCTCTATTCTTGTTTCAGTTTTCAGTAATTTGTCTCTGCTTGCACCTAATTATTTCTAGGTATGTCCCAGATTCGTTGAGCTGTGCTGGTGTCTAAAATGTCATGCATGCCACTTGACTACAAAGTTGCACACTTTAGAAAATGTTTTAATTTGCATTCTCTTGTCAATGCCTCGGGCTTATAGCAATATTTTGTCAGGTCTGGTTTTGTCCCTCATTCTGCTGTGGTTTATCTTTACTCAGTGGCATTTTTCCAGTAGTGTTTCCACAACTGGAAACTAAGCACATTCATGCCAGTATCAGTACAGCCTTTGTATACTTTAGAAAAGGGGTATAGCCAGGATTTTCAGATTTTTACTCGTATCTCCCAGACTGCTGCCCCTCAGCAAGCCACACCCACATTAACACTGCTGACCAAGCCACGCCCCTTCACATTGCTGATCTCTGAACAGATCACTAGCAAGTATATGCCAGGGTAGCACTTTATTACATGAAGAAGCAGCATCAACACTTCATTCCAAAAGTGCATCTTCCTTAAGCCAAAAAGCAAAATACCTTTCTATTTACACTAGGGTAGATCAATCAGTTTGCTCCCCCCCCCCCCCAAGATTAATCTTCTTCCCCTTGCAGCTCCTAACCCCTGTAGTGGCTCATTAAAGCTCCAGTAGTGCTACCAACTAAAGGACTGTCAGGATCTAGGCAGCACATGCTCCACAGTGTTGTGGTCTGTAGGTACAACATATAGTGCTCTCCCTAGGTAACACCCAAGTTATAAGCCACAATTACCTCCCTTCCACCCCCATGGGTCACATGGCAATGGCTTTCACTCCTATGACCTACACTCACACTAAGTCTTTTGGAATAGTAAACCTTATATTCCCAACAACAACTACATTTTAGCTGGGTTCAGTCATACTGCCACTGACAATAAATAAAGATGTGTACCCATGGGAGTCAATCAAGCAAAAACTAAAGCTGTTGAAAGTTACATCTTTACTACCCTCTCAAGCCTTTGCTGAATGGAAATTGGTTAAAGCAAGAAAATTACCCTAGGCCCCAGAACCAGTGGGACTATACATGCTCTTAGGATTTTTTTTTATGTTTTTTCTAGTCTTATGATCCAATGATAATCTGAACAAAATTATTGGAAATAAATGAAAAGAAATTCAAGGAAGAAATAAGTTTTGCCCAAAGCTTAATGTTCAAAGCTGATGAGATACCACCCAATATGCTAAGAAGACAGCTTTTAAAGACAAAAAGTGTATCTGCAAATGCAGGCTACCTCCCTACCCTCCCACAAAATGAAAACATAGTTACTTTATGTATAGCTCTATGATGTTACATGCTGAAATAACAAATGAAGACACTTAGGTTTGATTGTGAAAAATGTTAAAGAAACATTTACCACACTGTTCTCAGCCACCTTGTAATCTATTGTAAGTGATCTTGTGTGTAAATGTCTGAGTAGTGCTGGTTTCTGACTATGCTAGGTACAGGGCATTAGTTGGAGATGGGGTCCCTCTACTAAGCCTGTTTCAAACTTCCACTGTACAGAATAATTTTCAGCCAAGTGTATACATATTTAAATATTTGCATGGACACATCTTCCTCCTCAGAAATACATACAACATTAAATTCAAAAATAAAGCCTTATGGGAAGCATAATGAAAGAAAAAATACTCATTGCATGCAAAAATAAAATCAACTCTCAGAAAGCCAAAAACACTCTTGCTAAACTAAACAAGGAACTCAGAACTGTGATTAAATCAACCAAAGCCTGATATGAGGTAAAAATATAAACCCAGGTAAATGATAACCACAACCTCAAAGGTAACATGACAGTGTGCTGAACAAATTGTAAGTGAACCACCTAAAAGGAATCAGAGGATATAGCAAACCTGCTGGCTGATAAATTTAATCCCAATTTCACCCCTTCTTCCCCTTAATACCTCTCAGGAGATACCCTCAGCCATAACTCTGATGGCTATCACTAGCAAACAAGCCTTCAATGCACTCTCCAAGGCAAAGAATACTAACTCAATGGGCCCTGATAATATCCTGGGATCCCTCTTGGAAAGCATGATATATGAGCTATCAAATGCTCTGAAATCACTGTTCAGCATTAGCCTCTGAACTGGTTTCATGCTTAGTGAATGGAGAACTGCAACAGTCAGTCCTCAGCACAAGGTTTGGCCTTCTACTGACCTGGATGACTACAGACCATAAGTCTGACTAGTCTTGCATGGAAAGCCATGGAAAGAATTATCATGGATATTTAAATAAAAACAAGGAACCTGTTTTCTTTTTTACTTCTACGATGATTACAGATATTGAAATAAAATAACACAAACACTGACAGCCATTTGCTAAACAAACAATGCAGTCTCACAATGAAAACAGACACAGCATGAGCAATAAACTTCTCTGCCCTTGAAACTCACATTCATACAAATGACATGAAAACCCACATTAAAAGAAAATACGGTACTTACGTATTATCGCAACCAGATTTTCACAGTTGCGAATAGCGCCTACCTGCAGACAAATGAGTGGCTGAAAGCATTCTAACTGCTAATCATAGTCCTTACTACTGTCCAGAATGTTTACATGACTTTAAGAAACAGGAACAGTTTAACAAAACCTCTTCCTGTTTTGTGTGTATTACAGATGCATGCATGAGTTGTCATGGCTGGTGTTGTACTGTGTGTTGGAATATTTTCACACTGGGCAAAGAAACCTTCACAGAAGGAAAACACAGAAATGCTAAGTTTGCTTTTGGTAAACTTGGTCTTTGTAAGCAATGTTTTAATCAATCTATTCTGCACTTGTATAGATGCTTTCCGTGGTAAATCCCTTACATGTTTTATTACTGTCTTTCAGTCATTTTGGTCTTTACTTAATTGCCCCGAATTGGAAGGGTGTCAGTAACTTTGTGGTCATTTTGACTGCTGCCATTTTAAAATTAAGGTAGGGTTGGTATCTGTAGTGTAACTGACATCAGCTAGTATAAAGGTTTTTAAATGCAGAGGACAATAGGTAGCCAATCTGTTAGGAATTTCTGTAAAACAGGACTTTGAGAAACTGATCCTACAGAGAGTGAAAAGCAGAGGGCAAGGAATTACAGCAGTGCTTCAGAAATATCAAGAAAGGAGTTGTCATCAGACTGATACAGAATAAAAAAAAAATGTTACGTATAATATCATTGAATGCACTGAACCACATTCATTTATTTAGGGAATAATTCGGAAATGTTGAAATAATTGCGTATTACAGTTTTTTCACAACATTTGCTGCCCCAAGAATGAACCGTGCAGCAGACAGACTTGAAAGAAGAAAAATTCTGCTAGTGAAGTGCGGAAAGAAAGAAGATGAACAGTATGTTTTTTTTTAATTTTATTGGCATCACTACAGAAAAGACAGTCCCCAGGATTCACGAATCCTCCGTGTAAGAGTAGAGTAGTCTTACACGGAAACGCCAGTGTAAGAGTAAGATGGCAGTGCACCATGCATATTAATGAGGGCGCGCTGCCTCAACTCTAAGGCTAATATGGAACATGCACGAGTGTAGGGGGCGTGTCGGACTGCCGAGCAGTCCAAAATTCCACGCCCCTGCAAGTCTCACAATAGGGAAATGTCAACTGACATGAGCGAGTACGCTCAAATGTGTACATACCCAACACTACACTACCCCACATTCTAAACCCCAGTACAATAATAAAATGTAAAACTTAATTTTTTTTTTATTATTCCCGATATAGCTGCCCGTATTTGCGCGTGTTTGCGCGCGTTTGCCCATTGCTTAGCTACAGTTAGCAGTCAAGACATCAAAGAAGATAATAAGAAACTTATATGCAAATTAAGCAAAATAGCAATAGCATAGTGGTAGAACCTTTGCACTTAGAGGAGGCATTCCCGGTTTGAGTCCCACCACTCCCCTTTTTATTTTCTTTAGGAAATCTGTATATGAAAAGAATTCCTGACATTTACCAATGAAATTTTACTAAAAAGCATTGAAATGGCCCATGTAGTAGTGAACAAATTTATATATACATAAGAAAGTGAAATGGTTATGCATACTGATAAATGCATAAGTAATGTATCTTAAGCAATGTGAAGTACTGCTAAGCAAAGTTTACCAGTATTAAGCACACTTCAGTATAATTGCTCATAGCTTAGCACTGCTTTAACTAGTGCAATAGCTTTGCACGGAGCTGCGTATCACACCAACTAACACAAAAAGAACATGTGTGCACGTAGCTGCACACAGAGCTAACCAGCACAACGTCAGGCAATGTTGGGCAATGTAGAGCAATGTAGAGCAACATCGGGCAATGTAGAGCAACGTAGAGCAACATCAGGCAACGTAGAGCAACATTGGGCAATGTAGAGCAACGTAGAGCAACATCGGGCAGAGTTGAGCAAAGTTGGTAAAACATAGCCACACCTCCTAGCCAGTCTGGCCAGTAGTGAAATAAAAAACAATGACAGGCCTCGAACCCAGGATACTGTGCACCATGATCACAGTACTGAACCACTAAGCCATTACAGCTTTTCATAAGTATGGACTTTCAGCACACACATACATATCAATGTAAGTTTACCCATTGCTAAGCAGGTGTACCTTCAGCTGCGTTTTTTCAAAACTGGCCAATCACAAATAAGTGTGGGAAATGATGCATATTTAAGCTCCATAGGTGGTAATACTAGCCATAACTGGTTGTAGCTCCCATCTGCAGGCAGCAATGTCCGGTGCTGGAGAGGGCTCTCATTTTCGAGTGCAATGTTGGGGCATTGAGGAGTCAAAAGTTATGGCTTGGCTCCTTGTCCACAATCATGAGGAGAGACTACTGCGGAGCCAGTACCAGGGCACCCAATACAAAGCGGAAGCCTGGGACGGTCTAGTTCATGAACTCACCAGTGCCACAGGCATCCCTCGGACTGGTAAGCAGGTCAGACACCACCACGCAGACCTGAAAAGATGCAAGGTGGATCAACTGGACCAGTGGATCCAGGAGGCCCATGGGATGCCAAATGCCCCACTACTGTGTAAGTAGCCATGGAATTAAGTATGTAAGAATTGCTATTCTAGTGTATACTATGGATAGGTATGTCTCAATATCACTTCAATTACTTCACAGCTGCAGGTGTCCATGCTGCGAATCAGCAAGCCTATGCAGATAGGCTGCTAAGGCTGTGCTACCAGACAGGTTAGTAAGTATTCTGCTTCTACTGTTATGTAAAATAAATGAGGGAGCCTGAAAAAAGTGTTTAAACATGATAAATAAAGGTATAATAATTCTCTAATAATTATTCTGCATGTACTGTCATATAAAATACATGAGTGAGCCTCTAGAAAAGTGTTTTAAGTCTTTAATAAAGGTATAATTCCTGGAGTGTGTCTGTGTCATTTTCTTTGATATGTTGTTGTACTCTTGCAATATAGAAATAGTACTGTTGTATTAAGCGCTGTTAACACACAGTTGGCTAGGCCCATATAAAGTGGATGAAGGGAGTGCCAGTAGCTTTTAAGCCTATTCACAGTCCTCAACTGCTGGTTCATGCCCAGCATGCACAGGTTAATCTGACACATGAGTAGCTTGGTATTGTGTTCCCCAGAAATGTCATTGTGCTGGCAGAAATGTAGGGAGCTGTTAACATATAACTGATAATTTCACCTAAACATATCTAGATAAGTATATGAAAGTAGAGCTGTCAGTGTACAATCTCAGCAGTAGTGTGTCTGAGCAACTCACAAAATATGTAGCAGTAACATCTGCATCCCGGACAGTTTGTATTTTAGATACAGCCCATGTATATAAAGACCTAGCAAAACCCATTTCACGATCTAAGGACAATTGTTTAGTGTAATAATACATGTAGGGGACATATAACTCCAGTCAACAGGAATGTAATATAAACTAGAAGGATATATAAGTTGTTAATGGAGCTATCATTTTCCACCCTACTGTATGTGCATAAAAATGCAATTCCACACCTCAATGGGTATGTGTAATCTCAAAACATTTGTTGGTACATATGTCCTATTGGTTTATAAATATCTGCATTTATTTCGATGCATGTGCCCTGCTCAAATACCACAATATTGGTGGTCTGTTGCCATCAATTAAACCTGCATGCTGTTGTAATGTCCATTGTTGTCCCATATATGCATGTGTCATGCATGCTGTTCAACTTTTGGAACTCTGGTGTGTTGGGTTAATGGGAATACTTCTGCATGCTGTTATAACAAATTGGGAATGCTGTTGACTGTTACTAACCCATATTTTCATTAAATCCTGCTAAACATACAACGTATGGGAAGGCTGGTCCCAGTGGACCCACCTGTCCCACCTCAGCTGGCGATGGCACCTGGCACCAGCAGGTCTGGTGCCCAGCCTGGGACCTCCTCCTCCGTTGGCCCTGTGCCACCTTCAGGTGAAAGCGCTGCAGGGCATGGGGCTCATCCCTCCCGTGCAAGCGTGGGTGGAGGAGGGCCACTTATCACCCTCCAAATGGTCCGGGTTGTGGTGCGTAGTGAGATAGAGCGTTCTGTCGCTGATCCTCTACGCCAGCCTGAGGTGCGAGTGGTGTGACTCACAGGTGAGCCTGCCCTGCCCCTCCTATGCAGCCCCCAGCACAGCCACCCTCTGGGCTGTGAAGGTGCAGTGGTGACTGCCCATGGGTGGGGATCTCAGTTCCACTGTTGCCATCTGTGGGATCATGGGCTTGCGATTTCCAAACATCCTTCCCCGTCAATGGTTTTCACCCACCATGTGTCATATTCTGCCCCTGTATGCATCTGGTTTGTCTTGTCTGTTTACCTCCCCAACCTACCTCAACAAATATACCTACTTCCCCTACCCCATATTCCACTCTCACCTGAAAAAAAAGAAAAAAAGGGCAATCAGCTCCAAAAAAAAAATTACGTCCCATACATAGCTGCCCATTTTGCACACATATCCGCTGGACACATAAATTGATATTTAATTGGCAGTACAACATACTTTGTTGTCCTCACCCCTCTCACAGGGGTTGAAGGTTTCATATTTCCCTCCAAATTTATTGCACATGCACAGCTGTTGCTGTTAAAGAAATGGGCAGCTATGGGCCTTCCCTACACCCATCCTGCACATCCCGAGCTGTTTTCCCTACTATCTTCCCCTCTTTGTGCCCCGTTTTCACCACTTTCCTATCTCTCCATTTTCTTTTCTTTCAAAGAAATGAGCATGGGGGTTAGCGGGAGTAAGCACTTTTAAGCAGTAGTTAGCGGGTTTGCGCGAGTGTGCCCCTGTGTGCACTTGTGTGCGCTTAGTTAAGCATCACGCAAACCCACGCAAACCCGCTTACAACTGCTTAAAAGTGCCTTAGTCACTCTGTATGTCAGCGCCCTTGTTCTGCTCAGCAGCAAAATAAAACACCTCTGTCAGTCTCGAACCCCGGACCTTGTACACACTAGACTGCATGAAGTACCACTAAGCCATGGTAAACATACAACCGATTGGTGCTGAAATAAATATATCATGCATCAGAATGAGTGAATGTAAAGGACAAATAGGAATGCCATAACACAAATCCTGTTCTGTGAATCTTTACCAGCAGTTCTTGTGGAATTGCATTACATGACTGTGCAAAGAGAACCAGCCATTCTAGCAGGAAATAATGTTGCAGCAGCACTTTACAATCCCCACACAGTATCATAGCAGGACAAACACTAGCATATCTGATTAGGGCAGAGGCCATACTTCCCAACTGTGACTAATTTCCAGGCATGTCCCTGATTTTGAGACAGGTTTTAGCTGTGTCCATCTGAATCTCCCTGAAAGGTACTGACATTAGGCAGAAAGGTGGGGAATTACACTTAATGAATAATGACAATAAATAAGAGTTAGACACTGCTTGTACTTTAGGAAATGTGTATTAATCCTTATGCACTGGTTCTCTCAAAGTCTCAACTTAATGTCTCTAATATTTTAAATGTGTACCTCACTTCTACCTACTTTTCCCTGAGTCTGTTCAAATATGTACCTGAGTGTTTGAGAGGCCTGGCAGAGGCAGAAACACACAGGCATATCAGCTATTCTGCTGTTACACACTGTGCAAATAGCTTTGGAAGGAGTTCCAGAAGCATACCCTTATGTAGGAGTACAACACTGAAATACCAAGGGATGTAGCCATGTACTGGTAGCAACCAACTGTGACAATGCCATTGTTCTAGTGCTGAAAAGACCGGTGTGGTGCACAGACAAAGAATAACATGCTAACCTCTGGCTACCACCTGGATAGGTCCACAGTTGGGAGCTACGCAGACAGATTACTTGCCTTGGTAAACTAACAGGTACACAGCAACCCTTTAAGTCCAGCAAGATAAAGTTCACACATTAATACATAATGCTCTCTGTCCTTCTGCACCCCTACCCAAATGTACAATATACCTGTGTGTTCAGGGTCTACCAAGGATGTAGGTAGGCATACTCAGTACTGAACTTTGTCCAGTTTTCTTGAGCAGCCTGTGCTAATGTCAACACTAAAAAAGCACAAACTGTTCAAAAGTGAGTAAATTAATATTCACAGTATAGCAGTTCACAAACAGTTCATGTGCCAAATTAATACATCTCAATAACTACTTTTGTATGGCAGTTAATTGTATAAGTAGAAAAGAAACTACGTACTCCCATGTATCTTGTGCTAGCATTTGTAGGGGTGAGTACAATTCTACACTGACAACTGTGTAGTGGAAGTGGCAACATTCAGGTCTGAGTACAACATTTAAATCACTGGCTACACCCCTAGCTTCAGATATAAGAACTACACCAACCTTCTGACTTACACAACGGTGTCCACAGCAAACAAGCATGGGCCCCACTTTGGAAAGCTGAAAGGGCTATGCCTACCTGACATAGCAATTTATAGCATTGGGTTGCTATGACAGTGAGTACTGCAGTTACCACACAGCAGGCTGCATGCAATTACCAAATGGTGGCCACCAATTGGTGCAGAGGCCATCACATGCACATGTGCAGATACCTATAAAAGCAGGCTGTACTTGCTGGCCACACATGCAATTATCCCATTGCAGACGCTGAGAGAGAGAGAGAGAGAGACAGACAGACAGAGACAGAGAGAGAGAGAGAGAGAGAGAGAGAGAGAGACACACACCCCCACCCACACCAGTGGAAAAAAAAAGGAAAAAAAAAATAAATAAAAATAAAAAAAAAAAAAACAATAAAATAAAGCCAAAGACACAGCAAACTGAAAACTATGAACACATACAAAGGAAAGGTATGTAACAGATATGTATTTACTGGCATGTAGTAGATGTATTTGAAGACTACTCTACATACTTTGAAACATCAATATGTGGCAGCAGTACGTATCTATGCACAGATGCCCTGCATAACTACTGCTGTGGACAAATCAGTGTGTAGCTGTGTGCAGTGGGACATAACTGTGATATATGTAGCTCAGCATTAAATGTCAAACATCTGAACCATGTTATCTGTGTTCTGTACAGTAGTGTGGACAATGGCTGTTTGGGGGAGTAGCACATACAGCTATATAACCATGGATGTGACAGAGTAACACATGCATGATAGTCATATCAACGTGTAGCTTAGCATTGGCAACTGCTGTATCAGGCTAGTATGCTAATCTAGCATTTGCAGCTATGTATACACCCTCTAATATTACTGTGTGCTCACACGTGACACCTGTTTATGTTGCAGCAAGGCCCAACAGGTCAGCCATGAGGTCCAGGGACTTACAACAGTGTGGACCTTGTGTGTGTATGGCACACACATATGGAGAGATATATCTGTGTCAGATATATTAGCATCTGTACATGTGCATAGAGCAAGGGACATACTGCAACTGTTTCTGAAGGGAGGTCATATATATGTTGGTGAAGGTTGTTATGTGCATATTTGTATGTAGGTAGTAGTGTGTGGCAAACAAGACAGCATACAGTGCTGGTCTATGACATGTGGTGGTTAAACGCTGTGGGTGTGATTTGTTAGGTTTGCAGTGTTGCAGCCAGTGAGGCCTGCTAAAGCCACATGGGCTGAGAACACCTTCAATGCATTTCGCACAAGACTGTGCAATATCATTACATAACTTTATACCTCACATACTTTGCATAATTGATATTCCCACCATGAAAGGTGTACTGTAAATGTGCCTATATGTATATCTATATGTACACCAATGGATGTTTATATGTATGTGTGTGTATATATATATATATATATATATATATATATATATATATATATATATACACACACACACACACACACATATATATATTATATATATATATATATATATATATATATATATACACAAACACACACACATATATATATATATATATATATATATATATATATATAGATATATATATATATCTATAGAGAGAGAGAGTTATATTTACTGCGACAGATGCCTGGTGACAAAGCCATGGCCTCAAGCTCAATGTCGGAAATTCATTGGCATCCCTTTTGCTAAAAACTCTGTACCCATGAACTACCACATAGGTGGTAGTCGACTTAACACCGAAAGTGTGATAAGAGACCATGGGACACAAGTCGACAGTAGTCTCCCCCTTGGTAATCACAGTGCCACACTAGTCATGTAATCTGTCTACATGGCACACCTCATCACAAAAGCTGTGTCATCCAGGGAAAAAGAGGTCAGTGTTCCCCTCTACTCATCACTCACAAAACCCATTATAGAGTACAATGCCCCTTCTGGTATGTACCTCACAAGACGTCTACAGCAACTGGAAAGGCCACAGACATACCTCACAAAGAGTAATACTGTCCTCAAACAGATGCCCTATGCAGACCGTCTCACAAAGCCACAGCTAGACTGTGTCACATACCGGCAACCCAGAGGTGACCTCTGCCTAACATACAAAGCTATGTCAAACCCAGAGCTGTTGGACATGCTCCATGTAAACAGATCACAATCCCTATGAGCTACACACTCTAGGGACCTAAACCTTGTCACCTCAATAAACAGAACATGCTGTAGGGATAGATTCCTATCTCAGGGACTTCCCATACTCTGGAACAAACTACCTATCAATAGCAAACAAAGCTACTCAGTAGCACTCATCATGAATAGTCTTGATGAATGGATGGAAGATAGGAAATACACCCCGGGAATTACCTCTGTGGCTCTGCTTGACAGGGACACATAAAATTAAATTACTTGGGTGTCAAAGGTCAGGGTACCATCTGGCTAGGCTTCTATAGGCCCTAGGGCCAATAGACTATTACCTACCTATGAACCAATACACACCCACATGTACTTGTTGCAATAATTGCTATGTGAGGTTGACTGAGTGTGATGGTGAATGTGTTGCTGAATGTGTCACAGTTGTGTATATGTGGGATAGCTTAGTTGGAAACTGTTTCTGTCATGGTATTATGTGTCCTAGCTCTGATCCAAGCAAAAGATGTGCATGCTATTGCTAGCCAGAAAAAGCAGTATGGCATGCGGTCTGACGTAGTCCCTTTGTGTTAACTGGGGTGTGCCATTGGAGAATAAAGCAGTACATGTATGCTCATTGATTGGCACTGCTGGTGAATCAAACCCCTGTATGAACTGTAGTACTACCTGAAGCTGTAGGCCAAAACAGCACAGTATGGTGTATGTCCACATTGCTTGGAAACACTGTTTTGTGTGCTCCCTGTAGTCCTCACAGATTACATACCTCAGGCATAAGGATTTGTAAGTACTGACACACAGTACTGTATGGTACACACGTAAAGCTCATCTGGGTTGCCATACCTCTGTGTCCTGTATGTATGTCTGATGTGTGTGTGGGTATTCCTGTAACATGCCCTCGGTCATATGTGTGTTACAGGATATAAGTGCGTATCTAGCAACATGTATAGTCTAGTACAGCAATATGTCACCTATATTCACAAATGTGCACATATTGTAGGCAGGGGTTTTCCATCAACAACTAGTGTGGTATACTGGTAATACTGTAACTGGACTTTACAATCATTGCAATGGATTACATATTTCATTATGCATTAGCTTGATATATACCTCCTGTGGCTAGGTGGTGCATTGTGTTGCATGCAGTGTGCCATGTAATGTTGCATAGTCTTACATAGTGGTTTCTCTTTGTTGCTGTGCAGAAAATGTTTTCATATATAGAGTGTGTCAGGCACTGTCAGGCAGTTGTGGGCTGAGCACTGATATGTGGTATTGAAGGTATTGAAGGTGTGTATCCTCTGACAGACAATATCTGCACTGTAGAATGTTAAGTGTGCCACATGACTTGCTCACACATATTGTTTAATTGTCTTCCAGGGTCATGGTCCACCATCGCAATCCTGCCTATAGTCATGCAGAGGATGAGATATTAACCACCTGTCTCATCCAACACCACACCCTGCTATTTTCAAGAACCAGCCAGGACCAGCATGAGTGGGCTGCACTGTGGCAAGATGTTGTCCATAGGATAAATGACATAGGCATGCATAACCGGACATATGAGCAGGTATGACATCACTGCAGTGATTTACAAAGACATGTCCGGCAGCATGCGTCTGATGTCCATAGGCAACAGCTTGCCACAGATGGTGGGGTTGCCACCCATCCCCCCTCACCAGAGTGGAGGAGCTGCTCCTGAGCCTGGGGGCTCCCAGCCAACAACAACAACAGCACACATGCATCATCATGGAGGCCGGAGCCCCCCAGCAAGTTCACATGGAGCGTGCAGGTAAGATGGCATATCTGTAGAAGTATTTGGAACATGATGTGTAGGCCTGTGACTGTCAACCATTGTACTACTGTAAGATTGCAAACCCACAGTAGCAATGCCACAGTTGTTGTCACTGCCAAACTGTTTCATATCATTGTAGGTCCCTCTGGTGTGACAGCAAGGCAGCAGACCCATGCTGGTGAGTGTGTTCTAGATTTAATATTGCAAATGAAATGTGCATTTCATAGGTGAGGTGTAGGCCATGTACACATGTAACACACCTATGCATAATGCATGCTGTGCATGTTTGCTGTAAGACTATGCACATCTCAGTAACGTGAGTGGCTGCCTCAAACACATGCAATACAAAGAGCATCCCAAACAATTGTGGCTATACTATAGTAGACATTGGATAGGCAGTTGATACACATGCACACAACATACACAACTCCGTCATATGCAGTACATGTTAATATGCTACACATGGTGTATTCAGACACACGCTGTAAGGTCACAAACCAGTATCCCAAATGTCATCCACACAGCACACATAATATACCTGAGGGGTAGAGGCCTATCATGGGGCAGTGCGACACTCTTCAACACACAACACATTCATGTTAGGCAATGCTCCCTATTGGGCACCTTACAAACCCATGTAACAACTGGCTGTGAAATGGTGAATGTAGCCATGGTACTGCGGTTCAGGTACAGCATGATAGGTGCCGGTCTGGCACACATAAGTAGCCTTGAGTGACCACATGATGCTGCATGATGATGGCTCATGGTACAACAAGCCATGCAGTTACAGTAACCACAGTATTACACAGTACTACACATAGTATTCATTGCTATACACCTCAATGTTGTGTGTGTGCAAACTTATGCACCTATACACAATATGCATAGCAATCACCATTTGCACAAAGTGACACATATATGTCTTGTAATGCTATTGAGTGTATAGGTCACATGACACACATTGGGTATGTGTGATGTTTAATGTTGCAGTTGTGTTGTAGAATGCCATGCCATGGCTGGCACAGGCATGTCTACAATATGTTCTACACTCACCATAACTACTGTACAATGGCTATGTTGAGCAATGGTATTCCATCAGGTATACACGCACCACTCATCCTGTGTGTATACATAGCATGCATGAGCTAAACCTGTGTCCACAATTATCTGCTAAAGACACAGATGCTCTAATCAGTAACGGATATCTATGTGACACATAGATAAACTTCCAGCCATGGTATGTATACCTGTGAGTGATGGTGCACAGCACATTGAAGAGCTTGTAATACTTGCACAACAATGTTGTGTCCATGTACACATTGCATTCCAGGGTGAGGCCAATCACTGAACAACAACACACATGCATCAAAGCCATGTATACTGTTATTAACAAGGACTGTCTACACTAGCACTGCATGCTGTTGAGCAACACACATCCTGAATGCTGACACGTGTGATATGACTGTTTGTCTTGTGATACTGTACCCCACCATCAACCGCTACTGGGTATGTTCTGGATTGCTGGTGGTGTGTGTGTGTGTGTGTGCGTGTCTCTGCTTTAGTGAGGAGTGTATTTGTGCGCCTGTGTGCATGTGTGCATGTGTTCATGTGTTCATGTGTGCATGTGTGCATGTGTTCATGTGTGCATGTGTGTGCATGTGTGCATGTGTGCATGTGTTCATGTGTGCCTGTGTGCCTGTGTGCATGTGTGCATGTGTTCATGTGTGCATGTGTGCATGTGAGCATGTGTTCATGTGTTCTGACATCATGTACAGGTTGTAAAGTGTATTTCCTGTCTTCCTCTCACAGGTGCTGAGGTTGGGCTGGTTCAGTGCAGCAGGGAACCTGATGTCACTGACTCAAATAGTGATAATGATGATAGGTGTGTTGAGGCACAGGCATGTTTGCCAGGGTCTGTCGTTGGGCCACCAATCGACAGTACACAGCTGTCCACCCCATCCATGCTCACAGTCATACTGCCAATACATCCCTCATCACCAATGCCCTTAGCTGAGGGACAGTCTACAATCGGCAATGGCCAGGACAGTGTGGTACCTATGGCACATGCATCCAGACACAGCAGCCATACCCAGAGGTCTGGAATGGTACCACATAGGCACATGTCCAGGGTTCTTGTCAGAGCACTGCTGGTCATCATGCCCCTGCCAGACGTGCCACGTTATTACAACCTCACACATGTTCCAGGCTGTCATGGAGGCACAGGCATGTTTGGAACGGTACACCAGACAGGGACTAAGGGCACAGAGGGCACATAACACCGCTTTAAATGATAGTATCCATGACCTGTACTGCAACAAGCACGGGTCTTTGACACTGCACACTAGTCACAAATCAAAGTACTCGGAATAACAATAATGTACTTAAGGTCATTAAAAGTACGTTATTGTCATTCTGAGTACTTTGATTTGTGACTAGTGTGCAGTGTCAAGGACCCGTGCTTGTTGCAGTACAGTTTTGCGTGTTTTTTACCAGCTTGTCTTCATATTAGTATCCATGACCTAGCAGGTGCCATCCGTAATTACACTGAGGTCATGGATAGACGTTGGGGTGAGACATTAGATGTCCTCTGCAATGTCATGTCCATGTGTCAGGACAGTGCAGGATGGGTGAGATGTCGACATGGACTTATGCCAGCAACATCAGCAGCTGGCAGTTGCCGCGGACTTCCCTCAAGTCACAGCCACTCCCGTAGTGCCAGTACCAGCCCCAGCAATGTTGGGGGTGGACTGTCCAGAGACCATCCTAAAAGACCATGTGCACGTGACTCTGGACAGTCCCAGCAGGGACCTGGGACCAGTGTACATATGTCTACCTCTGAGGATAGTACTCAGTCTGGCTCAGTACCTGATACTGTCAGTAGCACCCCTGGCCGGACACGGTGATCTGTAAAGCCTGGCAGGTACAGTCTGTGGCTGTCCCACAAATCCCCGTATATGGCCAGCCACATGGTGGAACTGTGTGCATGCAGACACACACACACATAAACCAGACACCTAGGGCTAACACATACCCACACACATTACATCAACATTGGCCCATACCAGTACTCTTGGCCCTCACACACACACACACACACACACACACACACACACACACACACACACACACACACACACATACATGTCGATTGTATGGCTCAGTGTAGGCCTCTGGCAAACCAACAACACCTGTGCATATGATGAAACCTGTGCCACCTCCTGTCATCTGTAACATTGATGCAGGAACAGGCTAACATGGTGCTGATGCACAGGGTGACTTTATGGCAGTATAGCAATGTTAGCATGTTGTCAGCAGTAAAGTGTAATGTTATCCTTGAAGGTGTAGCTGAGCAGGCATGATGCATTAAAGCTATGATTGTCAATGTAGTATTGTTTACACCAGTGTTAATCGCAAATAGTGTATTGTCCACCCATGTGCCACTTGGCTGATGTGTGTAGTATTGGCAGCATGTGTTGGGAGTGGACAGTACATGTGGGATGTGTGCAGCACAGGTTTGCAGGTGTACATTTGTGAACATGGTGGAGGTGCACTGTCTGCATGTACGTGCATAGTGGACACATGGACAGGGTGACATGCCCTGTATTACAGAGTGTTAACACTCCATAGTTTCTAATGGTGGCCAGTATGCATTGTACTACACACATTTTGGAACTTGGGTACACATGTGTGTATGACATGGTTTGACACTGTGCTGTGGGTGATACTGTTACTATCTGTCATTGGTTTGCATTCTGGTAGTATACATAACCTCTACAGTCTGACCATAAACAATCGTTAGATGATGTCTTGACAACTGACACACAGATGTAGGACACACAGTAACATTTGTACTCTTCAGGAACTATACTATGCCAGTAACCAGTGGTGTTCACCTGCACCCATTCCTGGGACCACTCCTGATTGCCATATAGATCACTTAGGTACAAGCAAACACAGTAGGGATATGTCCGTCCACATCTAGGAATGCATACTGTGGCCTATAATGCATTCTCTAGATGACACACACATCCTCCACAAGGGTATCATACGGACAGATACCTGTTGTCAAATCCATGCTGTAAAACTATAAGCCAACTAAAGCATGGTCATCACCTTTACAAAACATAGTATCCCACAGTACCACATAGGTAGTAGCCCCCAACATGTTGACAGGTACCGATGTGTACATACAGCCAAGTGTTACATCATCTCTCCTTTGGTAATCACATTTCCAAAGGTATTTTGAAATCCCTCGGTGAATCACATAAGCAATAAGAGGTCTGCATGCATATCCACAAAGGTTGTTGTACACCTATAATGAATAGCCATCATTGACAGACTTTGCTGCATTTTAACTGGTCTGAAATATACCTCAGGCATAAACCCTCACTCACACTATTCAATAGAAACCGTAATGAGTGTGCGTGACACGGATGACCTAGGCCAGGGATCACTGCAGTGGCTGGGATTGTCACAAGCATACAGATGTTACCTAAGGTCTGGAAAGCAGCAGCACACTCTGGCAAAGATAACAGATGTGTTCATGGAGAAAGCAGGGTTCCCACCTCTGAAATAATTGAGGTCACATGTACGTATATGTATTTGCCACACAGCTACCTGACGTGCAATGAACATTTGTCATTGTGATATGTCATACAGTAGTAAAAGAAAAACCCACAGCACAGTGACCAACTGAGTCACACACATACACTCACCAACTGCAGGATTCAAACCCCTCCCTAACTACTTTAGGATACTAGAGCAGTACACATTTACACGACACACTATACACATTACTGGGCGTTCTCTTTTCCACAGGTATATTTGTAGGATGGTGACATCATCAGACTTGACAAAGATAAGTATACCATTTTTAAAGTGTTGTAGTTGTCTCCAAAAAGGTTGCTCCTCTACAAGGAGATACACACACAGTTGTCAAGTGCAGGATTCAAACCCCTACCTAATTACTTTATGATACTAGAAGAGCATGCATTTACATGACGTACTGTACACATTACTGGCAGTTCTTTTTTCCACAGGTATATTTGTAGGATGGTGACATCATCAGACTTGACAAAGATAGGTATACCACTTTTAAGGTGTTGCACTTGTCTCCAAAAAGGTTGCTTCTCTACAAGAAGATACACAAACTGCCATACAGTTGGCAAGTGCAGGATTCAACCCCCTACCTAACTACCTCATGATTCTTGAGCAGTATGCATTTACACGACACACTATACACATCACTGGGAGCTCTTTTTTCCACAGGTATATTTGTAGGATGGTGACATCATCAGACTTGACAAAGATAAGTATACCACTTTTAAGGTGTTGTAGTTGTCTCCAAAAAGGCTGCTCCTCTACAAGGAGATACACACACACAGTTGTCAAGTGCAGGATTCAAACTCCTACATGATACTAGAGCAGTACGGATTTACATGACACGCTATACACATCATTTGGGGTCATTTTTTCCACAGGTATATTTGTAGGATGGTGACATCATTAGACTTGACAAAGATAAGTATACCACTTTTAAGGTGTTGTAGTTGTCTCCAAAAAGGTTGCTTTTCTACAAGGAGATACACACAATCACATACAGTTATCAAGTGCAGGAGTCAAACCCCTACTTAATGATACTAGAGCAGTACGCATTTACACAACGTGCTATACACATTACTGGGAGTTTTCCTTTCACCAGGTATATTTGTAGGATGGTGACATCATCAGACTTGACAAAGATAAGTATACCACTTTTAAGGTGTACTTGTCTCCAAAAAGGTTGCTCTTCTCCAAGGAGATACACACACACACACACACACACACACACTGTCATACAGCTGTCAAGTGCAGGATTCAACCCCTACTTAACTACTGCATGATACTAGAGCAGTATGGATTTACATGACATGCTATACACATTACTTGGGGTCCTTCTTTCCACAGGTATATTTGTAGGATGGTGACATCATCAGACTAGACAAAGTGGGTTACATTAGGTGACATTAGGTGGGCTACATAGAAGGAATTTGTAGACACTTTGGCAATGTGATCGTCAAAGGAGAGTTTACTGTCTACCTGGGTCCCCAGTGCCATAATTACATTCTCCGTACATACTAGATTCCCACCTATGTGGTAATTTGTGTGCACTTTGTTTTATCCAAAGGGGATGACTATGCATTCTTTGGCATTCTGCTTGAGGGCATTGTTTTGACACCAGGTATCTGTCTCTGTACAACCCTTCTGTAGGATGTCTGTGTCAGCCGTGGAGTCGATTATGGACCACAGTTATCAGCCATCTGCAAACTTGTTCAGCCATACTCCTCCCATGCTTGCCTGTACCTCTGAGCAGTATCTACTGAACAGGTGGGGTCCCAGGACCAATACCTGTGGGGTGCCATTTGTGACTGGTTTAGAGTCGGACATGGCACCCGCAACTCTGAACATGTGTGTTTGATCTGTGAGCCAGTTGGACACCCATCCTGTGACATAGCTGTTAACGTTCAAGCTGGTAAGCTTGTCCATAATGCCAGAGTGGGGAATGGTGTCGAAAGGTCTTAGTGAGGTCCAGGTGGGCTGTGTGGACTACATTCACCTCCATCTATGTCCTTGGTAACTATTTCAAATAAGTTAACTAGGTTTAGGAGACAGGATCTACCTTTAACAAAGTCAAGTTGGGTAGAGTCCAGTGTCTGGAGGTCCCCATTGTCTCTGTTAATGGGTTCCATGATAATTTGCTCAATAGCTTTGCAGACCAGGCTGAGTAGGCCTATAGGGCAATGGTTTCCTAGTTCTGTTGTGGCACCCCCTTTGTGGAGATGGATGACTGTTGCTGTCTGCCATTCCTTGGGTACATAGCCTGTGGTAAGGTTGAGTCTGGACAGTGAATGTAGGTGAGGGTGTAGTTCATTTTGGGGCTGGTGTAAGTCGCAGCCTGGGACACCATCCAGTCCCATTGATGCTGTGTTCTTAGGTTTGGAGAGGGCTGTTTTTACCTGCATGTCCATGAAGTCTGGTGCTCTGCATTCTTCTGGAATGGGCACAGGCCCTTTTGGGGGTGATGTGGGGGGGAGTTTGCACTGAACTTGTCCCCCAGGATGTGGGCAATGTAAGTTGGTTCAGTGTATCTTTTTTCCATTTTGCAGTAGCTGACAGCATTTTTGAGAGTTGCCACCTAAATGTTTGGTATAGCTAACGAAGGCTTTGTGGCTGTTATTCTAACATTCCTTGGTAATTTGGCTTTAGAAACTGGCCTTGGATAATTTTATGAGCGATCATTGTTTCTTCCTAATAATGATCAGTGATGCCTTTCCTTATGTGAAGTTTGCTCTATCATGTGTTTGTTCCCTCCTTCTGTTGTATAGCTTATTTATGTGTGACAAACACCAGATTGGTTTCCTATTTTTGGAGGAGTGCATCATGGTTTTATTTGGCATGTCTCGATCCATGCATCCCTGTAGATGCTCATAGAATGCACTTGTAAATGATTCTGCAGATTGTATAGCATTATCCTATAGCAAGGGTGCTTTTGAACTTTCCACTTTGTTCTTGAGAAGTGTGCTGTTTTCTTTAGAAATGTTCTTTACAGTGGTTTCCTTGACTGTGGGGGGTGTGTGTGTGTGATGTGGATGTCCAGTGTGATTACTTTATGATCTGATATTACCAGAGAGGGGTTTATCTCTGTTGTGGAACACTGGTACCCCATGTTGGTGATGATTAGGTCCAGTATGTTGTCACCTTTAGTGGGCGTGGTAACCAGCTGTTCCAGAGCATTTGAGTTTTTAAACTCTGGGAAGCATTGGGCAAAGAACGTTGTACATGAGTAATTCTCCCAGTCAGTGTTTTGGTAGTTGTACTCTCCTCATATAATGGTGTTTGGTAGGACCTTTATATTTTCCACTGTTCTCAGGAATACTGGGTGAGGTTCGTGAGACAAGGTAGGTGATCTGTAGCAGGCTAAAATCTGATAAGCAGCTTTGCCCAATGTTAGTTGCACTTGCATGGTCTCCAAGGCCTCATGCTGTGCCACTAACCTGAAGGTGTGGGTATCCATAAGGTAAATGGATACACCACTTCCTTTTGTATTTCACTCTGGGTTTTGGGGCCGAAGATCAGAGGGAGCTAATGGGCCACTAGATCCTGGGGTCCATGGTGGCTCCCCCCTTGTGTAGTGGGATCACCATCGCTGTGTGCCATTCAGCAGGCACAAAGCCTGAGGTGAAGCTATGACTGAACATGGTACATAGGTGATGTGCCTGTTCATTCTGTAGTTTGTGTAGACCACAGCCTGGGAATTTATCTGGTCCCATGGATGCTGTGTTCCTGGCTTTGGAGAGTGCTTTTAACCTGTGCAGCCGTGATGACAGCAACTTTGCAGTCTTCCATTATAAAGATGTGCTCTTTCATGCATGAGGGGGGGGTAAAGTTAGCACTGGTCCTCTCTGCCAGGATGTTGGCAATATCAGTTGGGTCTGTATATTTAGTGCCATTGTGCTGTAACTCAGAGCAGATCTGAGTGTTGCCATTGAGATTCTTGACATAGCTATAGAATGCTTTGTGGTTGTCTTTAGAATCAGTGTTGATTTTGTTTTCATAACTAGCTTTGGAGTATTTTATCATGGATCACAGCTTCTTACTGATGTGGACCATGGAGCCCCGCCCCTCATGGGATTTTACCCTGTTTTGCAACAGTATTTTCCTTCTGTTGTGCAGTTTGTTTATGGCAGGAGAACACCAGATTGGCTTCCTTTTCTTGGAGGTTAGTGTCTTGGTTCTGTTTGGGATAGCATGATGCATGCAGTCATGTAAGTGCAATTGTGAAGGATTCAGTAGTCTTAACTGTATTGTCCATCTGCATGTGTGTCCTGCAGTTCAGCACTTCTGTCTTAAGAAGCATGACGTTGGCTTTGGAGACATTTTTTTAACATGGTTTCCTTAATGGGGGTGTGGGTCCAGAATGTGGATATGTATGGTGATTAGCTTATGATCAGATGGGACCAATGAGGCACTGATGTCAGGTGTGGAACACCGGTCACGCAGGACAAACCAAACCCCGTAACCAACACAAATAACCACAAAGGGAGCTAAATGCTACTCATTGCCAGAAGTGTCAGCCTCCAGATGCACACACTCAAGGCACTTCTCATTATGGAGAATATTGATATCTGTGCAGTATCGGTAACCTAGTTCAAGGCTCCAGACAGCACACCAGTACTACCAGGATACTACTCATTCCATACCTTCCAGCATCAGAACCTGAATCATAGCACATAGGGTGAGGATGTATCCATATTCATCAAGGATACCTACACCTCTCTCTACATGCTCTCTACAGGATATGTACCCATAGAATGTTGCACAGCAACGTTCTTCACACTCCACAGGGGTGGAGACATGAAAACCCCTTGGCATTCATGCTCTATGAGCCTGACAAGTGTGTTCTGCAAGGTAATGGAGCCAATCATAATGGAAGTCAACAATACAGAGATTGGGAACCTTCACACAGTTGAGCACACACAGTTTGGCTTGATCAAATGCAGACCACGTCTCCTGAACTGGGAGGATTTCTTCAACAGTTACCCAGGCTATGGATGATTGAAATGAGATCCACACAGCCTACCTATGCCTCGCTAAGGCCTTTGACACCATTCCCCAATAAGGTATCATAGATGAACTCAACAACCTGGCCATGAATCCATACATCACAAGATGGATTTCAAACTGGCTCACAGATAGATGCCACACATTACAAGTTGCTGGCTACATGTCAGACTCTACACCGGTAACAACTGGTGTCCCCCAGGGTTCAGTCCTGGGGTTCCTCCTGTTTGGTATAGACTTCTCAAATGTACATGCCAACACAGGAGAGTTGTGGTTGACTAAGTTTCCTGGGAACTGTAAAGTGTTTGCCATAATAGATTCCCGGAAGACAGACATATTCTCCAGAAGGGACTCTATGAGACAGATGTGTGGTGTCAGAATCATGGATTCAAGCTCACTGTGGAGGAATGCATAGTGATCCTCTTTGTTGAGAACAAAATACCCACAAACTACCACATGGATGTTACCCCGTTAAAAATGACAAGGTGATAAGGGACCTGGGGGCACAAGTAGATAGTCATCTTTCCTTTGACAACCATGTTGCCAAAGTGATTGGGAGATTCTATGTGGCCCACCTAGTCAACAAAGGGTTTGCATCAGGATCCAAAGAGGTAGTGTTGGCACTCTACTCTTACATCATCAGACCCATCATTGAGTACAGTGCACCATTTTGGATGTACTCGACTTAGCATATCCAACAGCTGTAGAGACCACATAGGTACCTCACCAAGAGGATTACTGGCCTCAAACAGTTATGTTATGCAACACAACTGGTAAAACTAAATCTGTTCTTCGTTGTGTACCACCTACTCAGAGGCACACTCTGCCTAAGATACAGAGCCATGTCCAACACATAACTGTTGAACATGCTCCATCTACACATAACAACATTGAGTCGCCCTACACATTCCAGGGATATGAACCTCATCAGAACGATGAATACAACATGCTGGTGGGATAGAGTACCATCCCAGACACTTGCCTTACTATGGAACAGAGTCCCAATGTACATCAAACAGAACCCCTCGCTGACACTCTTTAATTGGAACCTTGATGAGTGGATGGGAAACAGACAGTTCATGCCAGGCACCACATAAGCAGCCCCACTAGAAAGGAGCTTAGGGTACTAACTATTAGAACTAAGCCTTGGGAGACTACCCAATGGTGTGGTGAAAGCTGCACAACTTGCGTAGGCTGATATATGCCTTTGTGGCGATAGTCTACTACATACCTATGGACCTATGTGACAGGTACATGTCTACAGATAGTAGATGTGTACTTCATTGTACAGTCATGTTGTACAGCAGGCACATGGACCACATACGCTGTAATGCTTACAGATACTGGTGGCTGTTATGTACAGTGGGAGAGATGTGCACCTCATGTCTTTCGTGACATTGGGATGTGTGCTGGGTGGGACAGTCCTGGATGGCTCCCTGTCATGGTCACCCTGTTACACACACATCTCTGCCCATCCATCTTTGGCTTATTATACTGTGTTCCCACTACATATATATATATATATATATATAGGTACATAGGTAGGTGATAGGCTATCTGCCTGAAGGCATATATTAGTATGGCCAGAGTGTGCAGCTATCATCACCCATGGAGTTAGTTCCCTAGGCCTCTTTGTAGTAGAGCTGATGAAGTGATCCATGGTGTGACAGTTCAGTTTAACATACACTCATCAAGACTCCTCTGGAAGATTGTCAGTGAGAGTCTCGGCTTAATGTCGGTTGGGAGCCTGTTCCAAAGCAAGGGAAGTCTGTGAGTTAGTCATGTTTCCCTCCAACATGTTCTATTTAATGTTGTGATGATGATATCCCTAGAGCATGTGGTACAGTGAGCTTAGGTTTACTTCAGATAGCGCATGTACATCAGTTCTGCATTGGACATGGACCTGTCTGTTGGGCAGAGATCTCCTGAGTAGACAGTATGCAACAGAGTACAGATTGAGTTAAATTCAGTCTGGTTGCATGGAGCAACTGTTTGAGGCCAGTAATCCTCTTGTTGAGGTACTTCAGTGGTCTTTCCAGCTGCTGAAGGTGCCTAGTCAGATTCATCGCAAGTGTGTTGTGGTACTCTCTGATGGGTCTGATGAATGATGAGTAGAGGGAACCTCCTTTGACCTACATGCAAAGTCCTTGGCTGTTTGTGGGAACACATAGCATGATTTTCTAACCACTTTGTGAATATGTTTCTGGAAGTAGAGATGACTATTCACATGTGTCCATAGATCCCTTATTATCACCTCCATAGTTAGGGTGTTGGCACCTTTGTGGTATTTGTATGACTGTAGCTCAAGGGCATAATTTTTACACCGCATATGTCTGACTGAGACCCTTTTTAAGGATGTCTCTGTTGTCCCACACATCGATTATGACAACTTTTTTGCAGTCATCCACAAACTTTGCTAAACATAGCCCTTGTGTGTTTGTATTTCTGAAAAGTATACACCAGACAGGAGGGGTCCCAGGACTGAGCCATGGGGGACAGCAGTTGTTACCAGCTTGAGCAGGAGACCACAATTCTTACCTTGTGGGATCTATCTGTGCCCCAGCTGGAAATCCATCAGATGACATACATATTTATGCACTGGTTGTTGATTTTGTGGATACGACATGTGTCTGGGATGTTGGAAGAGGGCTTTCCAAGGTCTATGTGGGACATGTGCAGCTCATTTCATTGATGTATGTCCTGGGTGACTGCCTTGAAAACAGTCTAGCAGGTTTGGGAACCATGATCTGCCCCTGACCAAACCGAAATTGGTAGGGTTGGGTGTTTGTAGGCTCACAATAGCTCTGTTTATGAGTTCCATCATGATGGACTCCATGGCCTTGCAGATCAGGCTTAATAGGCTTATAAGACAATAGTTCATATGGTCTGTTGTACACCAACACTTGTGGAGTGTGCCAAATGTTGCTGTAACGCTTTCAACGGTTTCATATCCTGTACAGGGGGTGAGTCTCAACAGACTGTTCAGGTGCAGGGTCTGTTTGTTTTGGAGTTCACATATGACACAGCTAGGGAAGCCATGTCATCCCATAGATGCCGTGTTTTTAGGTTTGGAAAGTGCTGTTTAACCATTGTATATGTGATTTCTAGGTTTTCACAGTCTCCAGGTATGATAATGGGCCCTTTTGTCAGTGAGAGGGGGGTAAATATGTATGAACCTGTCTGACAAGATGTTGGCAGTGTCAGTCATGTACATGTATTCATTTACAGTTTGCACTGACTCAGAACATATATGTGTTTACATTGATATTTATGACATTGCTAAAGAAAGCTTCATGGTTCTCTATACTCTTTGACAATATTTTTGCCGGAACATGAATTGGATAATGTTAGGAGTGCTCATTGTTTATTGATATTACTGATCGGAGATTTATTGGTCTTCTTTGAATTTTCACTTTCTCTGAACAAGTTCAGTACTTGTAGTATATAGTTTGATTGTGACAGGAGTCCAATATATTATGTGGGTCTGTTTTCATATCACTGTGTGCGCAAGGCAGGATTGGTGAATAGTGACATGTTTCCTGGGTGAAAACTGCAACTGCCAGATATGTGTGGCCCACTGCTGTACTCAGACATGACCTAAGTGTGTGAGCATGCCCAGTATGACCTTTCAGTATATTGTTGACTGACATTTGCTTCGTTTATTGAAGTGTGTGAGCATGCCCAGTATGACCTTTCAGTATATTGCTGACTGAGATTTGCTAAATTTGTTGAAGTGTGTGAGCATGCCCAGTATGGACATATATACTATATGTGTGTGAGAAATCAAGTTGTTTTTTACTTCAGGGCTCACCTTTGTGTTGCACATCGACAGGAAGCACGCTGTGCCTGCAGGTATTCCATGAGTCGCTTTGCATAGACTTAACATTTATACATACAGGGAGGACAGCTATTATTTGTACATTTCTACCCAGGGGGCACACCTGATTGTTACTGTGGGTGTACATTGGATGGGGGGTTGACCTGACACTTATACACATTTGCTAGGCCTGCACTGCTATGTCAGGTACTCCATTTCAGTCTGTACTGTTGCCTATCATACTGGCTTGAGGCATACTACTGTACTACAGAACTTAGCTTCCAATTTCACGTATATTAGTTTGTGACTTCATAGCCTACCCAACCCACATCACACTGCCTAGCCTGCTGTTATCTGTCTGCATAGGCCTCGGGGGGGGGAGTTCAGAGGGCATGATACAGCATTTGTTTGTGTTTGCGTTAGTCTACAATTGCCCTGCTGTGTCTGTGCTAGTGAAATGCTGTCATGGCTTAGTGGTTCAGTACTGTGACTATAGTGCACAGTATCCTGAGTTCGAGCCCTGTCACTGCTTTTTATTTTCCTGCTGGGCAGACCTGACTGGTTAAGGAACAGTAATGCAGGTGTGAGTGTGTTTAGCTGACTTTGCCTGACTTTGCCCAACGTTGGCCAACGTTGTGCTAGTTTGCGCGGCATGCAGCTCTGCGCAATTGTGCTTAAATATGCTAAATAGTGGTAAAATGTGCTTAACACTGCTTTATATTGCTTAATATAGGGCAATCATGCCTCAGGTGGTGCTGTAGGGCTGCCTATGTTGGATGCACATAATACACTCACTATACATGTTTGATACAGGTAGTGTCAAGTTAGGCATCCCTTTTATTGTATGTGCGAGTCAGAGAGAGGTTTCATTTCCAAGGTTCCTACTGAGTCAGTGTATGTGCTATGTGTTGCCTCTTTGCCAAGGCCAGGGCATACTGGGCACACCACCTTCTGCCTACTGGGGCAGGCTCAGGTTGTTCCTCCTCCAAGTCACGCTGTGCCTGTGCAGGCCTTGGCAATGGTGGGGGGCTGTTTGGCTCTGCCCCATGCTGTTCCTGCTGCAGCTGTTTTCGCAGGATCATATTGTGTAGCATGGCACATGCCATGACAATTTGGGTACATGTACTTGGTGAGTACTGCAAAGCTCCACCAGATGTGTCCAGGCACTGGAACCGTGACTTGAGCATCCCAAACACATGCTCAATAATGTTTCTTGTTTGTGCGTGTGCCTCATTATGGAGTTCTTGTTTGGTTGTGTGTGCAGTTCTGATGGGTGTCATCAGCCACGGCTCCAGTGCGTATCCAGCATCCCCCACTAGGTGACCGTCAGGGATGTCCCCATTGGCAAATCTCTGGAACAGCTGTGTCAGATGCCAGATGTGGGAATCGTGATAGCTTCCAGGGCAGCCAGCACACACATTCATTATTATACCCTGGGCATTGCATATGACCTGGCAGTTGATGGAGGGGAACCCTTTGCGGTTGATGTAGACACTACCTCGCTCACCGGGTGGTGCTTTGATGTGTATGTGCATGCAGTCTATTGCACCCACCACCTCAGGGTATTCCACTATTTGGTGGAAAAGATGAATATTGCTGGCCAATGCCTCACTGGAATTGGGGAAATATACATGCTCACCGACATGTGCTGACATGGCATCCAGGAACGGGTGCAGTACCCTGGATGCTGATGCCTGTGAAACCCCCATCATATCACCAGTTGGTCTCTGGAAGGTACCTGTAGCTAGTATTAGTAGGCCAACGCATACCTTGGTATCCACTGGGATGGGTTCCCCTCTGTTGGTTTTGTGTGTGTGAGGCGTGGCCGGCACAGCTCAACAATTTGCTGCAGGAGGTCTCTGTCCATTCTATAGTGCTCCACTATCTCCAGCTCATGTAGCCCCTGGTAGGTTACCCTTGGTCTGTATACTCTTCTCCGTCTCCTCACTGTGGGTTGCTCAGCAGCATTCACAACATCACCACCCTCAGCACCTTGCACATGTTGGTTTATAATAGCAATGGCAGCCCCTAACATTTTGTCAGCCTTAAGCTTTTTGAGTTTTCACTCTTTCTAAACTGCAGTGCTGCAGAGTTCTTGTGAAAAAACAGGTTAGACTGCTGTTTGCAGAGTTTAAATTGCTGGGCTGGGCTGGGATAGTCGCCTGCCTGTGTAATTGACTGATTGTGATATATTTCACCTGGCAGCTCTGCTAGTTCTCCTTGGTTAACTTCCTACTACTTCTTTTCCTTCCTTTTTCCCTTTCTGTTTCCACAAGGGGCAGCGGCGCACAAACAAGCACACACGTGCACACACAAGCACACATTCGCCTACACGCACGCACATGTGTGCACACACGCGCACGCTGTGTGCCCGTTTGCAAGAGTTTTCAGATATATCCACAGCGTACATCTTTGGTTTCTTGTTTTCAGCTAGTACCACTGTTAACACGCCTCTTGCAATCCTGAGCAACTCAGGGCAAACACAAGCCACTGTGTTCCGATCACCTTACAGTCTTTCAGACATACCCCGTCATGATGTCACCTATCTTCTACTGTACTACTCCCCTACTCCTACACTTACACTCTAGGGACATGGCTCACATGCCGGGGAAAATTGGGATTCACTATCCTTATCCTCATTTGTATAGGATTGCCTACTAATGCTTGGTTACATCTCCCACACTGAGCTTCCCCCCCTTAGCAACCACTACTCAGTGGCCATGTTGTTTGCAGCCTGCCATTCACCTACATGGCAGAACAAGCTTTTTAGTGTAAATGCACATTTGTGGCTATTTTTTTTTCTTTTTTTTTCATTTTATTTAAAGCGCAGCATGTTTACGCGATGCTGAGCTACACTTAAACATTGGCGATCGGGGAAAAAAATAACATTGGATTTTAAGGATTTACAACATTTGCAAATGCCAATGGCCTTATATTTGGCCATTGGCATGCTTCCTTAACTAGATGCATGCTTTATTTGGAGCTGTCATAGCTCCGTTTAGCTATTTGCAGAACGGTACTCCGTTACCAACGGAGTACATTTCTGCAGATAACACTACTCTTACACGGACAGGTTAGTGGTTCCTGGATCACAAATTTACCTCATTTACATAGCTTTCAGCAGCAAATGAGGTAATTTGCATACCATAACACTGTCTGTGTAAGAGTAGCTTTAGAAGCTCTCATGCACGCCCCTACCGGCTATTGCTAAATCGCTCGGCAGACATATTGCCTGTCTGCCGTCTTACACTGTTCTTACACTCCGTACAAGCCTTCGTAAATCTGGCCCATTGTTGTGGTATAAGGACATACATTAGACTACATTTCTCCAACATTAATGACAATATTTCAAGATCGTTATGCACTTTTTGCAACCGCGAATATCTGGTTGCGATAATATGTAAGTACCGAAAATACATCTAACCAGTGCAGGATTAAGTATACCTTTGAGCTGTTTTCAAACTATAGGCTCCTTGCACACATTTAAAGGGCCATGCACATGTGTTCTTTGATTCACCTTCCTGATTTATTAAATTCTATTTCTTGTATAATACAGCACCACTTGTTAGAAAGGTGTTTGAAATTTGTAGTTATGAACATTCTTCTACTAAGTAATGAAACAAAATATATGAACCAATAATGACAAACTACCCACTTCAGAAAATTTCAACCATAAAAGGCCACTGAAACTTTTGTCATTACAATCCACCAATATCTCTCAGTAAGCACAGTCTTTGCAGAAGTAAAACTCATCCAAATAATTCCACATTAAAGAGATCTGTAACTAATGAAGAGGTTGCTACTGGCAAACAACTTTACATTTCAGTGTTTCATCTACAAATTCAGTGCCTGCTGCCCTTGAAGTATAAATTGCCTATGCAACATTAAAAAAAAAGAGGTAAGGTGGTAATATTGCAACAGGGAATGACCGACACCTACCTATATGTTTATATTTCACACCTAATTGTTGCACTCATATGATTGAAACACTACAGTGGTTTCAGACTTTAACACAATATCAGGATTCTAACTTTGTTTTTCCATATATGCACCTAACTTTATACAATACTCTGCTTTTTGAATCAGTAGCATACTTCTTATATAGCAGACCAAAACTAAATTAAAATTACCTGGAATCTTCCCATGCTAAAACCACTGCAAGGGAACACACACCTAATTTCTCATACAGTAACTAACACACACACATACACACACACACACACACACACACACACACACACACACACACACACACACACACACACACACACACACACTTTATCTGTCATACAAACAGAATGGCTAGTTCAAATTACCTACGCATACATACAGACACACACTCACACACACACACACACACACACACACACACACACACACACACACACACACACACACACACATTTTCTCTCTCATACAGAAACAAATGCAACCAGTAGTGTAAATTATATACACATGAAGGGTTATGACTGAATTATTGGAGTTAAAGCTGATGCTGCTAACCTTTTTCCCAGAAAAGTCTTTTATTTCAGTAGTATTACCTATTTATTTAGCCAGTATTTTTGCCATCATATACTTTATTGTAATTGTGCCTACACTACCACTTCACTGACTTCTTAGCATCTGCAGCACTCTGTGCTTTTGTGTAGTATGTTTAGCTCAGCTTCTGCTACTTTTTTATAAACTGCTCACTATTTGTGGCCCCTTTCTCAATCATCTATATTATATTTATATTACTTCCCATGTGAGAGATGTGATCAGCATACCTAGATTAGCATGTGTGAAACCATACATGAATTCTGTTCTGGGAAGTGATATGTAGGAATCACAACTACAGCTACAGGGATTTAAAAGCATAACAAGAAAGCCCCAATTCCTGCAACATATCACAAGCATACTCTTGGTATCCAGCTCTTACCTCTGTGGGGGGAGGGTTCTGGTGGAATCTTTGGAATACTGCATTGTGATATAGCCATTAAATGTCTAGATATTTGATTAAAATAAAATGTTGAGCAGTTGCTATTTCATAGGTTCATAAGTAGATATTAGGCAATCTGCCCTTGTAAACTATTTTAAGCTTCACCAGTTTCATACAGTGAGAATCAAGCCCTGTACCTCTTGCTTGTGAGTTAAGTGCCTCAACCATTATGCCAACTCCAACCCTAAAATTACCTTTCCTATATTCATATACACCTACTAAGCTAGCTGCCCTTGTATCATGTGTCTGTCAGATAAACACCTTAACTATTATGACAATCCCCTTTTCTGTGAGATAAACACCTTAACCATTATGACAATCCCCTTTATATTCTATTTGATAATGTACATTTTCTATTTAATATTTCTAAAATGCCAATGTACAAAATGAGTTGTATATTTTTAAGTGATTTTAATTCTCAGTTCTTACAATTTTCCATTCAATGCTTTCTAAAGAATTACTCCTGGCATGTTAACTGACTATTTACACTATTTACCGTCTGGACTGCCAAATTACTATGTATGTACTTACTGTACACACACAAAGCATGCCTAGTTTTCTACCTATTTTGATATTAGTCTGTTAAAAATATGTACAGTAATCAGTATATTATCTACTATTCTCTCTTCATGGGTCTGTAATTCAGTGTTTGGCCCGTAAGCCCGGGATGTGACTGCAATGGTTTGTCTGGCCGTCCTATCTTGTCATCAAAGTGTAAATATATAACAAATAAATAACAAACAAACATATATATAAATAATAAATATAACAAATAAATGACTAAATGTCTTGCAAATGACTGATTGATTGCACTAATTAATAAACTGATAATATATGCTGCGTATGTTGTTTGTATCATAGCAGTTTTGATGCTACACTCACCAAATTTTGTTGCAACGCACTTTAGTTTGGACATATTTGAGACAATTTTTATAAAACATGCTGATGACATTAAACATGTAATGGTTGTAGTGTTATGAGTGGATAACAAATTCACATCAGAGTATGTGAAATTTATGCACGCTATACTGATAACGTATCAAAAACAATGTAATGCAGCTGAATGCAAGGGAAAAAAATTAAACTCAGAAAGTAAAGATAAACAGAATGTAAATTTTCATATGAATAAAATTAACACTAAGAGCATGATGATATAGATACATAAACACACACGCATGCACGCACATGCACACACATAATTTACTTACCTTCTCTCTCAATGGAACACCTATTTTAAATTGCGCGTGAGATAAAAAGTTATTTAAAAAAAGAATTGTGCGCAAGAGTGTGAAATAGGTTTACATGCGCGTTAGCATGCATGTGACACATGCATAGCTTTCTTTGAAGGAGAAGACGCCACTTAAGTTGTTTCACCTGGATCCTAGTGCCTGCCTTCTGCTACCCCTCCACACAAACACTGTACTGAAGTGCATACACTGCGTATGCCTCCCGACGTCCCTGCTTTGGAACAGATTTTTTTTGCTATCAGTGTGCTATTTGGATTTTAAGGTAAGGTATTACAACTTACAAATGTTGGGATATGTATGTATACTTCTGCTTAGTGTGTTTTATTTTTCATGGTTAAAGATGTCAGATCTTGCATTCTTTGGTCTTAACTGTTCCAAGGCATGATGTGTTATATGGCACATTATTGTAAAAGTACAGAGGTCCCTTGTCTTAAGTACCTTTTTCAGGCACCTTTGCTAGGCCCAGCCTGGCTGTAGGTCAGGGGTAGAACACATCTAAAGTGGGGAATGTAAAATGCAAGTAGTATTGTCATGATGTGTGCCTTGCAAGTGCATTTGTTAAGCTGGATGTGTTTATCCTCGGCATGGATTTTGAGATATAATCAAGGGTGTTTTGAGTACTGAATGTCAAGAAAGTCACTCTTCCCTTCTGCAACACTGGTTAGGTGGGCAAGTGAGCACCAGAGGAGTGAGTGTCATTGTCGAGGCAAGGAAGTGAATAATCTGATCATGCAGGCCTTTATAGTAAACAAAAGAAGCAGAGATGAGCAAGAGAAGATGGTGCAAAGTCAGGAAACTTCCAGTGATATGGGCAAGTTATGGCTCTATTTTCTCATATCTGTGCTTTTGAGGAGATTTTCTAATTTTACTTTCTGTACTATAGCCCCATTTGTTTGTCATTTTTTAACACCACTGTTTTGTAAACCTGTTAGGTGCAGACTGCCCAGATTACAATGAGGACAGGGATGTAGATACAGATCGCACCCTAAAGAAGAGGATACACAATTTTTCAGCCAAGTTGGGCAAGTGCCTTTGACTGGCTTTCTATGAGTAGGCACAGAGTGAAATATGCCTTCTGCAAGACTTGTAACACAGATTTCACAATCCATCATGGGGGCTGACATGATCTGCAATGACATGCCAAAAGTGAGAAACACAGGCAGAATTGCAAGCATGCAGCTGGAAGATCTATGGTGGATTTCTTTGGACCTCAGAGTTTAGGAAGTACAAAGGTGGTTGAGGCAGAGGTTGGTTTGTTGTCTCTCCTTGCTAAACACAACTTATCATTTGCAATAGGAGAACACATCCTGAAATTTATGAAGAAGTGTGGAGAGGATCAAGATGTTCTCCGGAAAATGACATGTGGAGCAACAAAGGCAGCATGCATTACATGGGATGTTCTCGGGCTTCATTATCAGAATGATGCTGCAGCAGCCTGCCAGAAATCACCATTCTGTGTATATATGGACCAAAGCACAGACATGGGAGATGACAAACTATTAGTGATTCTTGTTGGTTACCTTGATGAAAAGGCAAGCAAAAATGTAATAAGGTTCCTTCATATGCTAGAATGTGTGTCAGGAACTGGACAAGCAATGTTTGATGCTTTAATGCCCACTCTAACAAAATTTAACATTTCAGTTTCAAAAATTGTGGGCTTTTCTTCAGACAATGGTGCCCCAGTGATTGGAAAACACAATTATGTGCTGTCTCATTTAAAGGAGGTAAAGCCCACAATTATAAATATGGGGTGTCTCTGCCATTTGGCAGATCTCTCCAATAAGGCTGCTGTAAAAGCACTACATTCATCAGTTGAAGAACTTATATCAGATGTGTATTGCCATTTCAGTTCCAGTACACAAACACAACAAAAACTGCAAGAATTTGCTTTGTTCATAGATACTGACCCCTTCAAGATCATTAGACATGCACCTACTAGATGGCTCAGTCTTGGTAAGGTAAATAACAGAACCCTGGATATGTGGCCAGCTATAAATTCATATTTTCTGTCTGCAGAGCCAAGGTCTGCTAAGATTGACTTAATTTCTAAAATCCTGCAGACTCATGAAGTGCATATGATTTTTATGTTTCTTAAGTATGTACTGGCACCCTTATTGGACTTGAACAACATCCAGCTTCCGAGCTAAGAAAGTCAGCTTCTGACACTTCATGCCACTGTGCATAAACTCCTGTAGCAGTATGCTGGCAGGCTCCTCTGACTTGCAGCTGCTGTCAGACTAATAAAACACAGTGATGTGCCTGTGCTGACTGACAGTAGTTGTGTTCTACCAAACAGTGAACTATGTATTGGCTATGAAGTCAAGCAATACATGAACAGCCATGAGGAGGATATTGCCAGCACAATCATTGAATTTAACTTTTATAAAAAAAAAAAAGGTTATGGGTTATTATGCTGCAGTGCTGTAGAAAATGCTGAAAAAGGTTCCCATGCAGGATCACTTACTGAAAGATGCTGCATTAGTTATTAATCCAGCCAAAAAATTGGACATTTCTTCAGGACTTGTCAGGGATGTTGGTTTCCATCTGAGTGTGTGTGAAAATGATGTTGAGGCTGAGCAATTAATCGATGAGTTTACTGAATATCAGATTGAGGACACGGAGAATCTGACAGGCTCAGTAGATGGGCCCCACTCATGTGTGTCAAAGTACTCGGCATACCTTCTGAGGGACCTTTGCACTGAAGGGAAACTGCCACTCTTTAAGCAGCTGATGATGAGTCTGCTTTGTTTGCCACACTCTAATGCACAAGCTGAAAGAGCATTTAGCATGGTGCAGAAAGTGAAAACTGAACTGCGTCAGTCTCTGAGTGTAAAAACATTGAACTCTTTTTGGCAGTTAAAATGAATGAAGAACTGGACTGCTGTGATGTTAAGCTGCCAAAATATGTTTTTGAGGCTGCCAAGAAAGCCACAGCAGCATACAATAAGTCTGCATCTGACGTATGACAGGATGCTGTTTAACTTGGTCTAACTAAAATTATTTGTGTGACTTGTAATATGTCTGTTTAGGAAATGTAGTAAATGTGATTTTTATTTTTGTAAAGTGCTGTTTCATTTACTTATGGTGTGGTTATGGTATTGCAGATTATAAAATAAAGGTTTTGGATCTGAGAAGTGTGTCTTATTGAATTTTACAGATGTTCTACCGTGCTCCATGGCGATGGCACATTTCGCACAGTGCAAAAATAGGGTGTTGCACATTTTGACCATTTGTCACACATTGTTAGGGTCTGTGTTCCACATTGGCCTCTTAAGAGGTTGAGACCTATGGTTGGCATTGCTGACCCCACTACAGTGTTGGACTGTTATGTTATATGCCTACAACCCTAGGCTCCACCATAATAATTTGGGATTTTGGTGGCTGGCTCCCTGTAGCCACAGATCCCCCTCAGACTCCTCCTGCCTCCTACAGCAAATACTTAGCATCAGGGCCAGTCTATCATGGTAAGGTTTCATGGTGTTAACATGGTACAGTTTGTGCCCCTGCCTCCTGCCTAGCCATTCTACCATGTAGTTAACATCACTGACCTTCCTTACCATATTGAAAGGTCCAGCCCAAGCTGCCTGCAGCTTGTTGTGTCTGACAGGAATGAGAACCATAGCTTGATGTCCCACAGCATACTCTCTAGCTCGAGCATTCCTGTCATACCAGACCTGTTTCTGCTGCTGGGCTCCTGCCAGGTTCTTCTGGGACAAGCCCATGAGTTCCCTGAGCCTTGCCATAAGGTTCAGGACATATGTCACAACAGACCCCTTGTGGGATTCACACTCACCCTCCCACTCATCTTGAATCAAATCTATAGGTCTCCTCACCCTATGCCCATACAGCAACTCAAAGGTTGAAAAAACGGTTGATTCCTGGGGCAACTGTCTGTAAGCAAACAACAGATGGGGCAAATATTTGTACCACTCCCTCTTAAACTAGTCTGCAAATGCCTGTAGCATGGTCTTTAGTGTAGAGTTTAACCTCTCAACAAGACCATTAGTCTGGGGGTGGTAGGGGATGGTCTTTAGGTGCTTCACTCCACAGCGCTCCCACAGACAAGCCAGCAGGTCTGATGTGAAATTGATACCTCTGTCGGGCAGTATTTCTTTGGAGAAACCTACTCTGCTGAAAATCTCTAAGAAAGCATTTGCCACCTTTTCTGCCTCAATGGAGGACAGAGCCACCTCTGCAGGGTATCTGGTAGCATAATTTAATACCACTATAATATACTTCTTCCCTGTGGAACTTGAGGTACTCAGAGGCCCTGCAATATCCATAGCTACCCTCTGAAATGGTTCTTCAATCACAGGCAAAGGCATCAAAGGAGCTTTCACCTTGTCCCCTGCCTTGCCTACCTTTTGGCACTGCTCAAAGGTCCTCCAGTACCCTGTTACATTCCTGGAAATCCCAGGGAATAAAAGTTTTGCATAATACATCTATTTGTATGCCTTATGCCCATATGACCTGCAAAAGGAATTCATGAGTTATGGCTAGAAGTGCCAGATGATAGGCTCTGAGCACTACCAACTGCTGTATTACCTCACCCTCTAGCCCTCCTTCAGAGGCCCACTCTCTATACAGTAACCCTTTGTTCCAGTATACAGATTCCCCCTTTCTTTGAGAAGCAGGCACCTCCCTGGCTACCTCCATCAAGCCTTGTAATGTAAGGTCTGAGTGCTGAGCCTGTCTCAACTTTCTCTTTGCAACTCTTCCCAGCTCCACTTCCACAGGAAGTCTGGTATCCTCTGACAGCAGTGTCTCACTGTCAGCCTGGGTGCTACTACTCACCTCTGCCCCTGCAGTCACTCTGTCCAAGAGAGCATCAGTACTCACCAGCAGCTGTGGCTCACCTTCAGTCTCACTGCTATAAGGTAGCACCCTCCCTGAAGTGACCACCTCAACAGTCTTGGCTTCAAGTGTGCAGTCTGTCTGGGTCTCCACAAGGCTGCCAGACCCACATGCTTGTCTCTAAGCCTGACCATGTGTAACTGTGCCCACACAAGGTACTGCATTATCAAAATCATTCCCTATCAGATTCACACAGATACAGAAAAACAGTATTTAATTATTCTCACTATATTGTCCTGACTGATCTAAAGAATTACTATTCCCTGGTCACTTACTAGAGTAAAGCAAGATGAAGTAGGTGAGAGATCTTTCCTTGCCAGATTACAAAAACAGACTACCCTGAGACTTCAGAGTCATCTAGTATTAAAACATCATTTTTGTAATGGATTACTGAATGACATCACACACATCAGGTCATATGACTTCTGGTTCCCATACTACCCCCAACACTGGAAACAGAACCAGAATTTTGCACTTGTGTGTCAAGAACACACACAAATAGTGTTTTGCTAAGATCTTTTGCAGCTTATGGAAGTCATAAAACAATAAAACACTTCCACTCTTCCTACAGGAGATAATAAACCATTCCCTGGCACAGACATTTTGTCTCTGGCTACAATCAGAACTGTAAGATATAATCTTTATGGCCTAAATTAAGTAATTGCATGTCAAACTATTTTTCAAAGTTAGTTGGAGGTGAGCTTAACCTCTCTCTTTCAGTATCTTCTGTTACAATATTAATTTCAACAGTTATAATACAGTCTGACGTACAGGTGTATTTATTTGCTGTCCAGTAGGGCACAATGTTGGTACATGTTAACACAAGCAGCTTTACAAATACATTTTTCAACACACGTATATGTACAAATCAGTTTGATATACAAATGACATACAATTCTTTACAAAACTCGAGTTAGCTATGCTGGCATATGTTACACATCTACTGCCTTACTTCTTCTGGAATAGCTGGCACTACCTCATATCATCACACCTCTCCCCCAGAATGCGTATTTGTTGTTTTGTATATATGATGCTGGTAGGATAGCAATATTGGTGTCTAAGTATTACTTGATATGGTGTTAGTGTCTATGATGATCTGGCATGAATCCAGGAAGCAACATGATTTTTTTCCTAAATAAAAATGACAAGACTGCTGAGATCTAGAACTGGCTGAAACCACTTATTTTGTTTGAATTTTAAAAAAGGGAGAGAATAATACCAGAGTCCATTTAACTAGAAACCCAAGCAAAGACAGCAGAGCACATCTGTCTGACCCCTTCCAACCTACAGTGGCTGGTCAGGGAGTTATAATTGTTGCTGAGTACCTTGAGGCTGCCCAAAGGGACCATACAAATGCCAAAGTCATTGTCCTTGATCTAACTCATCAGGGGAAGGCAGCTGTTTACTTTGTTGTGAAACCTGTTGTGAACCTGTGGCATTTAGTAGGACTTTGATGACTCCTCTGAGACCATGCAGATAATAATATCAGCTGTATCTGTATGTCTTTCAGGTATTGTTGCTTATTTTTATTTTCTCTATTTCTTTCATTTGAGTATGGCTACTGAAATGTTGCCATTGACTACATACTGCGTTCTTCCCTTTTTCATACAATTTTATACTCTGCATAGGCCTACACAGCTTTCCAAGTGCACTTATTAGTTTATGGGCATATTAGATGGATAGAGAATGCTTGATGTATCTATGTACCTATGCAGTAGTTATCTACTTAGATTTCTACTTGCATGAATGCATTGTATTAATACCTTGCAATTATTTCAATCTGTTGGGTGTGTTTTGTGAGACTATCAAACTTCAAAGACTCCTTCTGAGAATAAGGTAGTGTTGCTCTCCTATCTAGGGCAATCAACTGATGCCCTGTCTTGCAGACTGGTTTGTCTTCATTTATTTGTTCCTAATCATACTGAAAATAATCTTTCCCTTCAGGAAATTGGTAACAATTGGTATGATATCCTATATCACAACAGATTTCAGTTCATACCTCTTAGAGCAAGAAATCTGGACAAAGCCTAAAATAATGGGGGTACAAAGGCCCCAAATAGGGACAGATTTTAAATATTGCTCTTAAAACTTTGGTAAGTTGCTAGAATAATATATTTTGTGTTAACATGCATTTTCTGAGGATATGAAATCTGAAACTGAAATGTATGTCAATGTTTGGTGACTTAAATCCTCAGTGATTTGCCAGAAAACCACAGATTTTATGAGGAACAAACCAAAAATATGTTTCAGTTAGATGGCCAGTGTGAATTGTAAATCTTAATTTGTCTTTATGCTTTGCTATCTTACTTCAGTTCCAGCTTCAGACAATGTAAAGCCTTACTGTTGCTTAACTTGGGGATATTTATTGTCATGTTTGCCTTTCTGCGGTTTAGACATACTCTGGGAAAAGGAATAGATAGCAGAGGAAGTGAACTGGTTCCTGGATTATCATTACTGCTTGGTAACAACTTTTGACTTTTACAATTGTTTAATGGTTGCTAAAGGTTCTGTTAAGAGTTGACTATAGCATATTAGAATAATTATTCTAATTGGCTGAAATGATCGAGCAGGAGCTTTGAGGACCCTTGTTATATTCACATGGTTAGGTTTTGTTCTTTGCTTCTTCTGACTTCATTTCTCCTTCATCCTTTGGCCATATACAGACATTTCATTTTCATCTGTGAACAGGATGTGAAGCTATTCCTTCTTGATTGTATTCCTGCTGAATGATACCTGTTTTATTATGATATCATTTACATTGAAGGCCAGTCTTTGAACACTGTTCATTGCTGGATTTATTTATTTTGTTTTTTGACATTTGTTTTACCAGGAAAGTCTGACTGGGTCAGACTAGCCCGTTTTCACTGGAGGCCAGGGTAGAAAAGCTCCATTTAACAGAGAAAGTTAACAAAAATTTTCAAAGACAATGGGCAGGATTCAAAAAACCCTACATGGCTTGCAAAAACCACAATGCTCAAACAGTAACATGCTGATTTGTATTCAGTAAGTGGCTCTATACAATGTGCAGAGCCATACAAACATGATAAACATCATGGCATACTAATTACAGCATAAGTAGCTGAATTGTATGCTAATCAACCAATCCAAGATGGCAGAGCTATTTAACAAGCTATAAAGCAATCATGTACACTTAGTGTAGGTTTTGCCTTGTATTCCAGAACCTATTGGAATGCAGCCGCAGAAACTGCCCCAGAGGGAAAGAATGGTAGGGGCTGCTGCTGCTTTTCTGCACGTGTTGGTGTAATAGGTGAAAAGTCTATGCTGCTGATGATGGTGATAGATCTTGGACAAGAGGAAGAAGGGTGTTTATACTTCATTTTCAGGGTCTGCATGAGGTGGAAATTGTAGAGCACTACAGGGTGGATAGAGGCACACTTCAGGAACTCTGCAACCTCTGTCATTCTCAACTGAAGCCAAGGGCAAACTGAGTGGAACTAATACCTCTGGAGACCAAGGCATGTGTAGCACTTAGAATTTTAGCTACAGGAACCTTCCAGAGACTGATATTGGAACATGCTGGGGGTGTCACATGCATCAGCATCCAGGATTCTATATCAGTTCCTGAATCTTCCTTCTGACAGGCATATCCCCATGGCCTCTCTCAAGTAAAAAGTCTCCATGTCACCTCAGAGCCTGTATTATGATCTCATTCTCAGCATCACTGAAAGGGGGTTTACATGAATTTGTAGGCTTGAGTACCATAATTCTCTGTGACATAAAACAGAGAAGGATAAAACAGATAAATATCACATAAGTAAAGTATTTGTTACAAAAAAAATATATATTTATTTAATTAACATTTGCTTTTGAGGAAGGTCCGACTGGGGCATAGCCCATTTTCACTAGTGGCCTGGCGAGAACCACTATGGATGCATGTCTTTGGAATATGGGACGAAAACAGAGCACCTGGAAGAAACCTACTCAAACACAGGGGGGACATGCAGACTGCACGCAGAAGGAACCCCAGCCGAGAATCAAATCGGAAAACCTCTTTTTAGGTGGTGATAATCTTAACCACTGCACAACTGTGCCACAAATAATCAGTCTGTGTAACCTTTGTCAACATTAAGTACTTGAAACACATTTTTCATTAGCACAAGTGAATGTTAGGTGGTTGTCCCACCTACCCCTCACACACAAACAAAGGTTTGTACAAACCTAGGAATACCACATAAGTAATGTATATTTGTTTTCCAGAGAAAAATCGAGATGCCTACACATTTTCAACAGAAAAGCACTTGAAATGCACTTCTCTTTTTGGACAACAGAATGGTAGGTGGCAACCCCCCCCCCCCAAGCATAAACAAAGGTTTGCACAAACCAAGGGGTGTCACATAAGTAATGTATATATGTGTTCTACAAGGTTTACTATCAATTTTTCGATCGCAACTTGTGCGATTTACAAAATGTCGAGTGAGCCGTATGTCAACTCAAAACATCGACACAAGAAATGTCGGAAATTACATCAGCAAATGCAATACGGCATTCGCTCCTGTGAATTCCAACATTACAAGCCAGATCACACTATAGCGGGGATTGGGAAATGTACCCTTATCCTCACTGTAGTGCGATCTCAGAGTTTGTATATATAAGCAGGGGGGTGTGGGGGGCAAAAATGAAAATGCAAAAATGAAATGTAGTCTGGCAACTTTGAGAGGCAGACAGTCTCTGAGTTTGCTTTGTTTGAAAATGTCAACATCGACATTTTTGGACATCTGGCTCGGCATTTTCTTCATTTGATGTTGTGCGACCCGACATTTTGGTTCAACAATATCAGTTTTCAACTGTGTTACAGTTGACTAATTGATAGTAACCCATTCCACAAACTTATGAATGACAGTCACTTTTCACTGTGCCCACCACCACTGCTGTGGAGGTTGCCTTGGGCCATTTCAGAAGCATGACACCAGTGTCAGCAACATGTACATTACATTTCTCTCTAACACCATAACAGGTAATTGAAAAAGCAAATGTTAAGAACATAATTGTGTTGAAAGTATAACCTATCTCACAATGTAAATGCCTGACAAAACTGCCTATGTCAACATGGAAGTGTAAGTGCATACAGATAAAAGTTCCATTGTCTCATGGATATAGAAATACATTTGTAACATTTTACAAAATATAAAATGTCCTTGATTAATCAGCATGCTTTAGCAAAATTAAGGGGGAAATTCAATAAAGCCTACAGGGACTTATTTTCTGTGTAGGCATAGTGGCATGGTGCTTACACAGAAGTAAGCGGATGTGCGATACAGCAAACGGAGCTGAGGGGAGTGCATGAGTGTGCGAACATAGAAGTGTCCGTGGCATACAAATTACCTCATAAGCAGGTGAAATGCATACAAATGAGGGTGGTAGAGTGATCCAGCAAGGAGACAGGCAGTCCTGCAGACCCCGTGGGAATGTCTGTAAAGTACATGGAAAAATTCCATGTACAGGATGTAAAAATGACACCAGGGGCTGTAAAAGTGTACTTATAGTGTCGGATATGTGCAAAACTATCCACCTTGTGTCCAAAACTGTATGGACAATAATGCAAAATAATTTAATTTTTTAATATCCTAGGTATGCTTGCGTGGGGTGCTGCAGTGGCCAAACATGCCTTTATGGAAAAAAAATATAAAAAGAGTGCAAAAAACAGAATTTGTGAGTATGTAACAGTAATGCATTATAGGGCCCTGTGTGGAGTATGTACAATGTTACACAGCTGTGGTTGCTAACGAGCCAGGGCTTGGAGCCATGTAGTTTCCAGGTTCTGTGCATGGATCTGTATGCAAATGAGCTAGGGTTACTTGATAGCAGAAATGGGTATCTGTGTCTGTAGATCCCATATGTGCAGGCACAGAACCATGTTGGTGTCCACAGAAGATGCAGCTGACATCCAACGAGGGTGTGTCTGAGTGCTTGTAAGCTCATTGGATGTCAACTGCATCTGTTTGAGTGGCACACCGCTGAGCTGAGCAGGGGGTGTGTGTACATTGCCTGCTAAGATGTGTTTATCTCTGAGGCGCATGTTTCATTGTGTTTGCTCGTGTTTGCATGGCACGCCACTGTGCTGAGCGTGACCTTCCATGGGGGTGTGTCTATGGACTGCTAAGCTCTGTTTATCTTTGCAGTGCAGGCTTGAGTGGTGCTCTGCATTGCTAAGCAAGGAAGGCTGTCAAAAAAAAAAATTGTCTGAGAAAGCCAATAATATATTCATTACTGATGAGTCCTGTTTCACTTAAACTATGGCCATTAAAATCCATTAATAAAGTACTTGGCAGGTGGAATACATCATAGGTAGCCAATCACACAGGCTACCCCTACAGCTGAGCACTATAAAGTATGCATAGACCCAACAATCTGATTTTTCCCATTCTCTGAACCATTGGAGTACAGACTTGGGAATTTTATGGCATTTTCCGGCTTGCTAAAGTTTATATCTGTAACACTAACAGTACTTGGAATGCATCTAGAGCCTGTTTACTGCATTTCCTGTGTTGCACTTAATTTTAAATCATTTTTTTTTTCTAAAAACTGCATTTTACCTGATTTTGGCCTAGCACTCAAGTGTGGGGGTCATTTATTGCACTGTTGTGATTATTTTTCTGCTTGTGTATCTCTGCTACCTTTAAACTACAACAAAAAGAAAAAAAAACCTTGCTTTTTTCCCACTTTCTGAAAGTTAAGAAAGTTCAGTTACAGATTTGCTGTTCTGAACTGTTTGAAAGTTTCTAGAAAGCCAGTGCTTGCTTGGGCTAAAGGGAAGTCTCTGTGCTCACCAGTGGGAGTGGTTAACACTGAACAGCCTGCCTGTCCCTGGAGGAGTGGTTACTACCTAGAAACTATAGCTTTATTGGCCATTTTGGGTCAATTCTAAACTCTTTGATCTCTCTCTCTTAAAACCCTACAACTCTCTTTTTGCATGGTTTTGCGCACTGAGCAGCATCGGGCAGTGCCGCCTAAACAGGTTTAAACTATTCCAGGCTCCACAAAGTCTGCTCTTCACTTTTTTCCTTAGAACTGTTCAAATTCTCAAAGTAATCACTCTATTCTCTTTCTAAAGCCCTGCACTTGCTCAGCTCTTATAAGGAAACATTAACTAACTAAGCACTACACCCTCCTTGACTTCTCATAAGTATTAGGCTACCGATTGGTCCTTCCTGATCAAGTGAAAAATCAGTTCCCTTCCCTAATCTGATCAGTAAAAAAACAGTTCCCCACACTAATCTGGTATGTCCAAGGGTCAGTTTCAAGGTTACTCTCCAGTCCAGCTGGTGAATCTGGGAATAAAATTGCCTTATGTACACAGACAACCCTCTCCTCCTTCCAACAAACTCTAATACATGTGAGAGATGCAGTTACACAGCCAAACTGGAGGCAGAGCTCTCTCAACCCAAGACCGGCACAGTCAGTCAGGAGGAAAAGGTAACCACCCACACCACAAATCCAGTCTCACACAGACCTATTGCATCTGCATACCCAACACATAAACATACAAAAACATACTCGGAGGCTCTAAATAAAAATCTGCCTAAACAGCAAAGACCTCCTAAGCAGATATCCAAGCAACAGCCACCCCTCAACAATACCCACAAATCACATATCTCACAAAATCAGTGTGCCTGACAGTCACAGCCCTTAAGGCCAAACAACACACCAAACGCACTTGTTATAGGGGACTCTGCTGTCCGGCACACTGACGTCCCGCTCACCAGACTGAACAAGGAGAAGGTCACTGTAAGCTGCCTGTCAAATGCCAGGATTCGCCACATAATGCAAGCACTCAGGTCACTCCAAAGCAAGTACAAGTATGACTCCGTCATTGTCCATGCTGGTGTGAATGACCTGAGATGTACCTCCCTGGACTACATGAAAAGAGATATAGAGGAGCTCTCTGACCATGTAGCCCAGGCTGGTATGACCCTGACCTTGAGTAGCATCTTGCCCTCACCAAGAATGATGCCACAGTATAAAGACAAAATGATCAGTTTCAACAATTGGCTAAAGTATTGGTGTTATTCAAAGGGGATCCAGTGTCTGTCCAGCCTGGGATGACATGCTCGACAAGCCACGTTGCTTCACTAGGGATGGCGTGCACCTGTCACCCTTAGGCTTTTGTACACTGGCCAAGGCTCTTACCATCCCATAGTGCCTATTTTAGGCAAGGCTCAAAGGACAAACCCACTTCCATAGACAACCCAAGGATAAAAAAATTAAAGGTAATGCTACTCAATGCCAGAAGTCTAAACCTCAAGATGCATGCACTCGAGGCTCTCCTCAGTATGGAGAAAGTCGATGTCTGTGCAGTAACAGAAACCTGGTTCAAGGCTCCTGAGAGCACCCCAGCACTACCAGGTTATAACCCATACCATGCGTTTCAGCCCCAAAACTCGGACCGAAGTACAAAAGGAGGGGGGAGTATCTATATTCTTCAAAGATACCTACACCTCCAGGTTAGTGGCACTGCACGAAGCATCGGAAACCATCCATGTGCAACTAACAGCAGGCAAAACTGCCTTTCAGTTTGTAGCCTGCTACAGAACACCCTCCCTATTACAGGAACCCCACTTGGCATTCCTGAGAACACTGGAGAATATGAAGGTCTCTCCAAACACTATGTTATTGGGTGACTTCAACTATCCAAACATTGACTGGGAAAACTACTCAAGCCCAAACACCCTCGCTCAACGGTTCCTTGAATTTATAAACTCTAACGCAATGGAACAACTGGTCACCACTCCCACAAGAGGGAACAACATATTGGACCTGGTCATCACCAACATGGGAACACATGTTCCACACCAGAGGTAAACCCCTCATTGGTAAGATCAGACCATAAACAAATTTCCCTGGACATCCATATCCCGTCCCCACCCCCAGCCAAGGAAATCACTGTAAAGAATTTCTCAAAAGCCAACTTTGCACTTCTCAAGACTGAGGTGGAATCCTTCAAAGCCCCTGGGCCAGAGGATAATACAGCCCAATCTGCAGAATCCTTTACAAATGCATTCTATGAGCACCTGCAGGAATGCATGGATTGTGCTATCCCAAATAAAACCAAGACTCACTCCTCCAAAAACAGGAGACCGGTCCGGTGGACCCCAGCCATAAATAAGCTATACAACAGAAGGAGGAAGCTATTACATGACAGAGCAAAATCCCAAAAAGGAAGGCATCTCTGATCAGTATTAGCAAGAAACTTTGATCCCTCATAAAATCATCAAAGGCCAGTTTTGAAAGAAAAATTGCCCTAGACACTAAAGATAATCACAAGGCCTTCTTTAGTTATGTTAGGAACATGGGTGGAAACTCCCAGATATGCTCTGAATTGTTGCATAATGGTACAAAATATACCAAACCTACAGACATAGCCAACATCCTGGCAGACAGATTCAGCACAAACTTCTCCCTCCTTCCCCCCCCAAAGGAGCAAATGCCTATCCCAACTGAATGCAACCTCCCTGACATCATAGATGCACAGGTGAAAGCTGCCCTCTCCAAAGCAAAAAACACAGCATATATGGGACCAGATGGTGTCCCAGGCTGTGTCTTACACAAGCTCCAAGAAGAACTGAACCCTCACATTAAGTCATTGTTCAAACTTAGTCTTACTACAGGATATGTACCCAAAGAATGGCGTACAGCTACAGTGGTCCCACTCCACAAAGGTGGTGCCACAACGGACCCCAGAAACTATCGCCCCATAAGCTTGACTAGTCTGGTCTGTAAAGCTATGGAGCATATTATCATGGAACTCATAAACAAAGACATTGGGAGCCACCAGACACTGGACCCTACCCAATTCGGCTTTGTCAAGGGCAGATCTTGCCTCTTAAACCTAATTGATTTCTTTGAAACAGTTACCAAAGCCATAGATGAGAGCAAGGTAGTCCACACAGCCTACCTGGACCTCACAAAAGCTTTTGACACAATACCCCACTTGGGCATCATAAATACGCTTACCAGCTTAAACATCAACCCCTATATCACAAGATGGGTTGCAAACTGGCTCAGAGATAGAAACCAAATGGTCAGAATCGCAGGTGTCATGTCTGAATCCAAACCAGTTACAAGTGGCATCACACAGGGCTCAGTTCTGTGACCTCTCTTGTTTGGTATATACTTCTCTGAGGTTCAGGCTAACCCGGGGGGATTATGGCTGACAAAGTTCACAGATGACTGCAAACTGGGGGCCATAATCAAATCCCCAGCTGACACAAGCATCCTCCAAAAGGGTCTCACAGAGATGGATGCTTGGTGCCAGAGCCATGGCCTCAAGCTAAATGCTAAAAAGTGCATAGTCATCCCCTTTGGGAAAAACAAGGTGCCCACAAATTACCCCATAGGTGGTAATCCATTAAGTATGGAAGAAGTAATTAGAGATTTGGGGACCAGCGTAGATAGCAATCTCTCCTTTGATAATCACGTTGCCAAAGTGGTTAGAAAGATCTTCTATATGGCCCACCTTATCACGAAAGGGTTCGCATCAAGATCAAGAGAGGTCATTGTGCTCCTCTGTTTGTCACTCATCAGGCCCATAATTGAATACAATGCCCCTTTTGGGATGTACCTTACCCAACACCTGCAGCAACTGGAGAGACCCCAAAAGTACCTCACCAAGAGGATCATGGGCTACAAACAGATGTCCTATGCAGCTCGACTAAAGAAACTCCAGCTCTACTCAGTTGCTTACCACCTACTCAGAGGTGATCTATGCCTGATGTACAAAGCCATGTCAAACCCACAATTAATGGACATGCTCCACCTCAAAAAATCCAAGTCCCTTAGAGCTACACGTTCCAGGGACCTAAACCTCAGCACAAAAATAAATAGGACATGCTGGAGGGACAGATTCATTTCCCAGAGGCTCCCCTCACTCTGGAATAGAATCCCAATTCATGTTAGACATAGCCCGGGCGCTGACCCTCTTCAAGCAAAATCTGGACGCGTGGATGGGAAATCGCAAATTCACCCCTGGGATCTTTTCTGTGACCCTGCTAGACAGAGGCACAGTAAACTAATCTTAAAAGGGTACCTTCTGTGACCTACTTTACAGAGGTACAGTAGGCTAATCTAATAGGGAGGCAGAAGCCAAATACAATCTGGCTAGGCTTATAAATGCCCTAGGGCAGATAGCCTAGTATCTACTTATGAACCTATGAACCTAAGAATGCTAGGGGCTGCTGCAGGTTTGCTACATATGTATGTGCTAGATGCTGAGGTCAGTGCAGATGTTGCTGATGCTGACCATAGGCCTAGACTGAGAAAGAGAAGAATGCTCAGGCCCAGGGTAACCTTCCAGGAGCTAGATGAGCTGGGTATTGTAGAGCACTACAGGGTAGACAGGGACATACTACAAGAACTCACTGAGCTCTGCCGACCTCAACTCAGACCCAGAGCCAAAAGAGGGGAGCCCATCCCAGTGGAAACAAAGGTATATGCAGCACTTAGGATACTAGCTACAGGTACTTTCCAAAGACCAACTGGAGACATGATGGGGGTCTCACAGACATCTGCTTCCATACTCCACCAGTTCCTGGATGCCATGCTACCACCAATTTATTTTCCCCACACCCCTGAGGAGAGGGCCAGCAGTATGTGACTCTTCTACCATGTACCACACTACCCTTGAGGTACATGGGTGCCATAGATTGCACTCATGTACACATCAAGGCACCACTTAGTGAGGAGAGTAGAATCTAAGTCAACCACAAGAGGTACCACTCCAACTGCCAAGTCATGTGCAATGCCCAGGATATTATTCTGAATGTGTGTGCTGGAAGCCCTGGCAGTTATCATGACTCCCATATCTGACATGCATCACAGGTGCATCAGATGTTAGGGGGAACATTCCACATGGTCATTTACTGTGGGATGCTGGCTATGCACTGGAACCGTGGATGATGACATCCATCAGAAATGTGCGCACACACACACACACACACACACACACACACACACACACACACACACACACACACACACACACACACACACAGCAAAGAACACCATAATGAGGCACACGCACAAACTAGGAACATCATAGAGAATGTGTTTGGGCTGTTGAAGTCATGGTTCTGGTGTCTCAATATATCTGGTGGAGCCCTGCAGTAGTCTCCAGCCACATGTGCACAGATGTTCCCGGTATATGCCATGCTGTACAATATGATCATGCAGAAACAGCTGCAGCAGGATCAGCAAAGGGAAGAGATACACAGCCCCATACTAGTGCATAGATCACCACAGATGCACCCACAGAGGGATTCGGAGGAGGAACCCCATGAGGCTGTCCCTGTAGGCAGACATAGTCATGCCCATTATGCCATGGCCTTGGCCAACAGACAATGCATAGCACATGCACTGACAACCTAGGGTCCTAGGGACTGATACCTTACTCTGACTTGCATACATATTAGTAAAAATGATGCCAGCCATCCCACACAAGCTGTACCTCACCATGTATTGGGTGTGGAGTGCATGCATCAGACAGAGTTCACCCCAAAATGCAGGTCTGTCAACTGCTGCATTCACAAGGTAAGTCACTTTCTTTTACACCACTTGTAAGGGGTACTACAATAAGGTAGCATATGCATGGACCTGCTATGTGTATGCAAGAGAATGTAGTGGGCTATATTTAGTCTGCTACTGGGCTACTTGCATTGATCTGTAGTGGGTTACTGGACTACTTTTACAGATCTAACAGCCACTTGGGACAACAGGTGCTCTGTTTACTAGTATGTGTCCCATAATATCCACTAGGCCACATGGCTAGAAACTCCATATCATTATTCAAGGGAGATGCCAAACAGTGAGATCACAGGACACTTGCATGAGCATCTGTGCCAGCAGAGCATGGCTGGTTATCCCCCACCCTAAACACATCAGTGTTCCCATACAACTGCTGTAACAGTAAGTCTGCAATGTATACCAGCATACCAGAATATTCCTGTATGTTGTTGATAGTATGAAGAATGAAACATCTTTGACTGGTGGCTGGTGTGGCTCACTAGGCCAGGGATAGTAGCATGTGTGATGTTTTTTTTATCTGATTTTTTTCCATATATAATAATAATTAATATTACAAACTTATATTTAGTCATATATTAAAACAGCCTATATACACTATGTACAATTGGCTTTAACAATTAACAATGTAAACATTAAAATTAGTAAATAATGCAATGTATAATATTCAATCAAAAAACTGAATAAGTTACCCATAAATGATTAATCTGAGGCCTCTTTTAATGTCTCACCAAGAGCAAGAACTTTCCTTCAAGGATTACTGGTCCATTTTTTAGGAGTGATTCTCAGTTCTTTAACTTTAATTTCTTGTAGAACTGTTACTTCCAACAATTTCAGAAAGTCTTCCAAAGTTGGTTCTTGAGTTGACTTCCATTTTCTAGTTATGCATTTTCTTGCCACTGCTAGTATGGACCATAATGGAAATAAGTCTTTTTTACTCATTCCTGTATTATCATTGACATTCAAGAGAATTAGGGATTTGGTTAAAACAAAGGTATCTGTGAAAATAGCTTGAAGAAAATTTATAATTTCTTCCCAAAATATTTTAACATTAATGCAATCGTAAAAAACATGAATCCAGTCTGCTTTACACATTAGTAAGCATCTCCAACAAAAGGTACTTTCAAAAGTGATACATTTAGATAATTTGTCTGGTGTAATAAAAGCACTGTGTATAAATTTCCAAGTAAATATTTCCATACTTGTGAATTTAATGTTGAATTAATAGAATACAAGAGATTAACATTACCTTCATTTGAAAGATTTGTTTGATGTCCCTTAGTTATGTAGTTCCAATATTTTAAATTAGGGTTAGATTTATATATCATCAATGTTTTGCATATTTTTGAAGTTAGATTTGTCCAGTTAAAGTTGTTATAACTGACATCAAACATAAGGGATAAAAATTTAGGTCTAGTCTTGTTTGAAGAATTAATAATTATTCTATTTAAATCTTGAGCATAAGATAAGATGCTTTGGAGTATCAACCAAACTGCATTTGATATATTAAATGTACATTGGATTTTTTGAATATCTAGGTCTTTTTGATTCTTTATGCAATGATGCCAACAGATAAAGTTTTTCATTTCCCAATTTGATAAAGTATTTTTATGGATTTTATTGAAGAAGTTTTTAGTAGAGCTAGAGGGTATTAATAAATCTAACCAAATCTTAATGTCTGTGTTCAAATATATAAATCTTCTGAATGAATTATATATGTTATTTATATAGTTTAGATTTGTTGGTTTTGAAATATTATATTGAATATTTATCATTATACCATGCCACAATATATTTTGTATGTTTAACATATGATTTTTAGTTATCTTGTTTTCATTTAGAAAAATAATAGAATGTAAAGTTTTCCAAATTGAAGAATGATTATTATCAAACCAATTAATGATAATTCTAAAGATAGATGCTTTTATATATGTCTCTATGTCTGGAAAATTAATTCCACCCATTTTCCAAGGTCTGATGTGATGTGAGTAAGCTATCCTATTTCTTTTTGGATACCAAAGAAAATTTAGTAGGATTTTATTAATTTCTTTTAATAGTTTTCTGTTAGGCATTATATGAATGGATTGCACAATATAATTTATTTTTAGAAGGAGAATCATTTTTATAATTTGGAGCCTGTCTTCAAATTTCAAATACATTTTATTCCACTTTGTTGTTAGTATTTTTATGTTATTTATTACATTTATGTAAAGAACAAAAGTGTATTCCAAACACTTAAAACCACCATGAGAGAGCAAAAATATATATATAAAAATCCAATAGCTTTATTGAAGGTCAGCGCTTTCACAACCTATCCTGGTTGCTTCATCAGACCAAAATGAATGTATAAAAACTCACTCTAATATAAAATACATGTCACACGAAATACAGCCAACCAAATGAAGTGAAAATGCCAACTTAAAGAGACAAACATTCAAATGAAATCTAAAAACAATTGAATACATTTGAATTAAATACATTTCTTCTGACATAGTATTATAGATATGTAAAAACCTATTTATGTGACTTATCTAAAATAGGCAGTTTAATATTAAAATAAAAATAAAGCACTATAGGTACATTTTATTCAACTTTCTTCCTAAGTTTCCTACCCTTAAAAACAGGTTTTAAGGATATGTAATCATTGAGTCATGGTGATTTATGGGCAGCTGGCATCAGAATCCACCTTAATTCTTTTTGTTCCATCTAATTACCTAAATCCCTTACCCTCACATTCTCAGTCACCAAATCAATAATAGAAAAACAGAAATAGTGATTCTCCCCATATTGAAGCATGTGCTTGGCTATTGCACTGTGTTCCTGCTTCCTCTTGAAACAGTAAAGATGATCCTGAAGCACCTCTTGGTCTTACCAACATAGAATGCATCACAGCATATGCAATGAGCTAGGTATACCACATTCTTGCTCTCACAATTCTTCTAGTCCCATAATTTATGATGGACCTATAGTCCAATTCATCTGTGTAACAAAGCATCTGTTTAAGTGATAACCGATTTCTATATACAAAATTGGGTCTATCTCCCACTACTCCCCGTACCCGGTCATCAGTACCCAGAATATGCCAATTTTGATATATTAAAAAAATAGGTTTTTACATATCTATAATACTTCGTCAGAACAAATGTATTTAATTCAAATGTATTTAATTGTTTTTAGAATTCATTTGAATGTCTCTTTAAGTTGGCATTTTCACTTCTTCATTTGATTGGCTGTATTTCGCATGACATGTATTTTATATGTGAGTGAGTTTTTATGCATTCATTTTGGTCTGATGAAGCAACCAGGATAGGTTGTGAAAGTGCTCACCTTCAATAAAGCTACTGGATTTTTATTTAGTTTTTTTTGCTCTCTCGTGGTGGTTTTTAGTGTTTGGAATACACTTTTGTTCTTTGGATCTGTTTGCTGTGTGATTTTTCCAACACTTAACAACAAGGCTTTTTCTTTGGAGCTTTATTGTATTTTTGTAGTTTAAGTCTAATGTTGATTCCATATTGTCACTTAGAGTTATTCCTAAATAATCTATTGGGGTAACCTATTTACCTATTATATGATTTGTAGTTATTAGGGAATCTCCTTTTTTGTTAAAAAATATGTAATTAGAGTTTGTTTTGTTAAAACAGAGAACAGAGATATGATACAATCTATCTACTAAATTATCTAATTTTTGTAAAGATTCCTCAGACACGGATAGTGTTAGTAGAATGTCATCAGCAAATAACATAATTTTAGAGTTATGTTCTCCATATATGTCAATACCAATTACTTTGGGGTTGTTACACATTAAGGATGCAAATAATTCTATTGCAAGTGGAAACAGGATAGGAGAGATTGGACAGCCCTGTTTTGTGCCTCTAGATATTTTAATTGCTTCTAAAGTGAATGGGCCTAATTTTATATACACAATGTTATCTTTATAAATGTTTTTTATTAGTGAAATAAAAATTAGTGGAAAATTAAATAATTCTAAAGCTTTAAAAAGGAAATTCCACCTGAGGGAGTCAAAGGCTTTTTCTATGTCTAATGCAGCTATTATAGCTTCTCGGTTGTCTCTGTTTAAAAAATCTTTAAGTGTTAATATTCTCTGAATGTTATCCTAGATGTGCCTATTATATATAAATCCAATTTGGTATTCATCTATGATTTGTGTCAAGGATTTTTTAATTCTTCTAACTAAATTTGACATAAAAATTTTATAATCATTGTTGATTATTGAAATTGGCCTATAAGAACTACATAATAAAGGATCTTTTTTTTTCTTTCAAGATAGGTGAAATTAAGGAGTACTTTCACAAGGGTGGAATTATATTCTTTGAATGTATTTCATTACTGAGGTTGGAAATATCTTATACAATTCATTAATTATGCCATTGATTTCTGGTGCTTTATTATTTTTGCTTTCCTTAAATTTTTTCAGAAACTTCTTTTAGGGATATTTGTTTTTGAAGATCTAATTTTAATTTTTCTGGAATTATTTTTAGTATTGTTGAATTTAATTCTATATTTGATAAATTAAAATGGTATGAGTCATCCTTATAATGTTTAGTGAAATGAAATTTAAAAGCATCCGATATATCACTTATATTTGAAACTTTTTTTGTGTTCTTCCTTCATGAATAACATTTGAGATATTATTTTCAAAGGATTGCCTTTTAATTCTAAGTGCTAAGTTATGCATATGTTTGGGAGATATAGCATATGAGTTGCGTTTTAGTTTTTCTAAAGCTAAATTAGTGTTATGAGTTAAGATTTCACAATATTTTTTGTTTAATTGTTCAATTGATTTATTATTTTTTTTGTGGATTTGTAGAATCATTATTATTATGTTCTGTGATTTGCTTTTGTATGCTGTGCAATTCTGAATCCCATTCCTTGATTTTATTTTTATACCAAGAAAGAATTTTCTCATTCAAATAAGGTTTCAAAGTGTCCCACAAGTTTATTATATTAGTTTCATTGGTGTAGTTTATATCTAAAATAATTGTATTTCGGAATCTAACCAAGGTTTGTATTATTTTAATTTTGTGTTATAAGCAGGAATTCTTGTTACAAAGACTAACCTATTAAATTCCATATGAACTTTAAGGATTAATTAATTATGATTGGAGAAAGGACAAGGGATTAAAGAAAAACTTGTTATTTTTGTGCTTAAATTTTGTCTATTCTGGTTTGAGAACCAAACCTATGGTCTTGATGTGAGAATGATAGTGAATTATTTTCTTTATAAACAAATGTGTCAATTAGATTTAGACTTTCACAGTATTTTTTTAAGAGCTTTACCTATGCTATTAATTCAAATACATCTTTTGTTGGAAGTCTCATACTATTCAAGATACAATTAAAGTCTCCTCCTAATATTAAATTTCATTTATGTGCTTTAGTAATTAGGTTTATATGTTTTCTTACTGTCCCTACCCCTATACCTGGGAGCCAATATGAATTAGCTACATTTCAAATCCTATTATTGTATTTTATTATTACAATAGACAAAAGTCCTTCTTTATCTTCATATTTAAAAAGCATTTGAGGCATGGTGACGTTTTTTTCCATATGATTAATTTTCCTCTAGTCTTTTTCTTATAAGAAGAGTGTGGTAATATTTTATATTCATTAGGATTCCAACAAAATGTATCTTCTGTTTTAAAGTGCGTTTCTTGTAGAAATACCACTTGTGCTTTGTTTAATTTCAAATATCTTAATACATTTGATCTTTTCCTTGGGTTATTTAATCCATTGGTGTTTAAAGATAGAAAAGTTATATCCATTCTTATGTATTAATAGTACATAATATTTGTGATGATAAGTAATTTTGTAATGTTGTAAAGTATGAATTAAATGTAACATTTCTCTTAATTTTGATTATTTTGAATAGATTATTTTTTTAAAAAAAGCATGAATTTTTTTTGTTTAAGCCAATAAAGATTAAAAAAGAAAAGATGAACTTTTTTTGAATACAAAGATGCATTGCAAAAATTAAATGTTGTGATAAACCATCTAAAAACCATGAAGCGATATACCATTCCAATCCAATAGTACAAAGAAAAATCTATCAGACTGACCTTCATATGAACTACCAAGAAAAGTGAAAAACATCCTATCAAGCTGCTATAAGTATTCTCCTTTTCTTTTTTTTTTTCTTTTTTTTTTGTAGATGTACAGATTTCAAGTTAGTAAATAATATTCTAGTATTTAAAGAACATTAAAATGTGTAGATGAGTGTAATAAAATATGGTATGAGTCATCCTTATAATGTTTAGTGAAATGAAATTTGTAGGTAGGTAGGTAGCCTAACACCAACTACTGTCTTTGCAAACTACCTACTTAACGTTTGTATTTTCCTATAACTTCCCTTGTAAGTGAGCCAGCAGCCTACCACAGACCACAAGACATTACTCCCCTCCTCTGGTCAACTGAGTCCTACATATTTCCCTCCGTACAGGTTAAGTGTCCTCCACCCCCTTTTCAGCCTGCCTATCTCTATTTCACCACTAGGTGGCAGCACCTACCATCCATAGGGCAGTATATCTTTTATTTTATTTGGCTCCCCTCCTAAGTAGCTGTCTAGGTATCTTTTGAGCCATTGTTCTCCAACTATATCCTGGTTCTTCCACCCCTGAACAGAACACCATAGCTAATTTGCCCCTCTGTTTCTTTCCTGATAGTTAGTTATCTTACTTTTCTATACATATACTTTACCTGCTTATATTGCTTTCACCGCTGCAGTGGCTGATACTTTTTCTGCTGCTGGTTCTTCCTTCTGTTCTTCCCCGCTCCGTTCGCCCTACGGGCTCACTCCTCTCCCTTACCCTACCCCCAAATCTCACCCACCCCCACCACATCCATACTTATACCCACATAACCACACCTACTTCCTCTCCCACTAAACTCCTTCCCTTCCTCCTTTATTTCCCTCCCCTGCACAACTTTCCTCCACCACAGATCCCATCAACTCCTTACTCAATACACCACACATCCCTAATCTCTCTTACTACTAACCATAAATATCCCAAAAAAAACCCAAACATGCATCCAAAGTATACACTCTTCTTCATTCAAATACTTCTCTTACTTTACATAACCTTCATCTACTACCTTACCCAGCCTAACAAGCTATCTCACTCCCCACTCTATCACACAACCTCCTCTCTCCACTTACTTCACCCCTTCTCAGTCATACCAATATCTCCTACACTTTACCATATCAAACCCAATCTCTGCTTTCACTTCAAACTTATTCACTAAAAACTACTACCCACACCCTACCAAACATATCTCCTACAACCTCTACTATTTATGACAAAAAACACAAAAACCCATTCTATACAATAGAAATTCTAACATCTCTACTTTTAGCTGGGGATGTACATCCTAACCCAGGCCCAAACACCTCCCCCCTTCATCTCAATCCATTCGACTAGCATTCCTAAACGCACAAAGCCTAGTAAACAAAACTCCAAACCTTCAAGCCTGGTTACACTATAACAAACCAGATATCTTAGGCATATCTGAAACCTGGTTAAAACCCCATATAAAAGATGTGGAGATAATTCCTGCCAACTACTCCATTATCAGAGCAGACAGAACCCAGCAAAAAGGAGGTGGTGTAGCTCTACTATACTCATCCTCTCTATCCATTACTCCTTACAATAAAGCTATTCCTCAATTCAACAATGCAGAATTAATAATAGGCCTACTTCAATTAAATAAACACAAAAATTTATGCATAGCCTCACTCTACATTCCCCCTGGCAACAATATCCCCTCACTGGAAGATACCCTCTCCTGGTTCTCTTCCAATATTTCTAACGAAACCATCATCATGGGAGACACTAACATCAATTGGTCCACCATACAAACCCATACCCCCTCCATTAACATCAACCTGTATAACTTCACTCAACTCATCAACTCCACTACTAGGCCCTCTAAAGACTTCTCTTCTGGCAGTATTATAGATTGGATATTAGTCTCTCACCCCCACAATTACCCTGATAGTGGAATTCTTCCTGACTCCCTAAGTGACCACCTTCTCATCTTTGCCACATGCCTCTCTTCTTCCCTACAAGTTTCTCATAACTACATCACTTTCAGAGACCAAAAAAACTTCAACCAGAAGCCTTCTCTAACTCCCTAAAATGCCTTAACTGGTACCCACTAAAAACTCTTCCCCTGGAAAGTGTTATCACTAACTTTAATTCCACTTTCTTAAACCTGTTAGATACACATGCTCCCTTAAAAACCAGAATAATAAAAAACAAAACTACCCCTTGGCTAACTAAAAATACACTAACAACCATGCAACTAAGAGATAAAGCCTGGGCATGCTATCTGAAGCACAAATCTCCCACTACTCTTAATGACTACAAAACTCTTCATAACTCAGTAAAAAAGCTTATCACAGCAGACCATCACAACTATTACTCTTCTCTTCAAAATAAATACAAAAATGACCCACAAAATTTCTGGAGAGGTATAACCTCCCTCCTAAAACCCAGTATAACTGAAAACCCAAACTCCAACCCAAGCGTACAAGACAATGACCTTGCCACCGAGTTTAACTCTTTTTTCACTGACTGCATTTTCAAACTAACCTCTTCCTTCTCCTCCAACCATCCACCTCCAACTTCCTCTTCTCCCCCCCTACTCCTCCTCCTTCTCCACTCTGTCATCCTACTACCTCCCAACCACTTAGACTCTCCCTGGAACCAATCTCTACTTCCACTATCAAAAAACTCCTGAAAAAGCTAAAACCTTGCACCAGTGCCCCCGATAACATCCCCTCACACTTCCTCAGTATAGCTGCAGATGCTATCGCCCTGCCAATTAGCATCCTAATCAACCGCTCCATCCAAGAAAGTCACGTTCTTCAAATCTGGAAAAAGGCTTTTATAATTCCCTGTCATAAAGGAGGAAATAATACTAGTATTAACAACTTCCGGCCCATTGCTATCCTCTCTCTTATTTCTAAAATTCTAGAGAAATGTATTCACCTTCAACTCCTTCCCTACTTACTAGACAACAACCTACTAACTTCTACTCAACACGGCTTCCGTCCCAATCACAGCACTATGACAGCCCTCCTGTCATTCCTTGAAAATGTGAACAAGGCTAGAGACTCTGGCCTCACTGTATCTACCATCCTACTTGATCTCCAAAGCTTTTGACACTATCTCCCATAACTTACTACTAACTAAACTCTCTAAGCTAAACCTTTCACCTTCTGCTCTTAATTGGTTCACCAGCTATCTCTCAGACAGACATCAAGCTGTTAAGTGGAAAAAATCCATCTCCTCTTTCCTAAATAGCCCCACAGGTGTTCCACAAGGTTCCATATTAGGACCCCTTCTCTTTAATATCTTTGTAAATGACTACTACCACTCTATCCCCTATGCTGACATTATCCAATATGCAGATGATTCTACAATCATATGTGCTTCATCTTCCATTCCAACTCTCCAAAAGCTGACTCAAGATGCCTTCTCCACCACAGAACAGTGGATGAAAGACAACCATCTTGCACTTAATGCAGCTAAATCAAAACTAATGATATTCACCCCCTCTAAAACCAACACACTGGATCAACAACCATTTTCCATTACCAGTCAAAATAATAACCCACTTGAACTGGTAACTGAAGCCAAGCTTCTAGGAGTCCAAATTGACAATAACCTTACTTTCAAGTCCCATCTACTACAAAACATTAAAAAAAAAACACCAAAAACTAGGCCTGCTGTACTGTCACAAACAATTCCTCTCACCTACTACCAAACTCATTCTCTCTACCACATTCCTCTTACCCTCCCTCCTTTATGGTGCCCCTCTTTTAACTAATCTACAATTATCTCTCAAAACAAAACTTTCAACCTGTTATAATAAAATAGCCAAATTTGCCACTAGCAATAAATCTTCAACCCATCATTGTGTACCACTCCACAAACTAAATTGGCTCGAACTTCCCAACTACCTCTCCTACACTCAACGAACATATGCACACAAACTCATTTTTCAACCATCCCTCTGTCCCTCCCTGTCCACTACCTTTAAAATTCACCACACTCAAAGACTTCTCAGATCTACTAATCAAAACCTAATAGAAGTCTATAGACTCCATCGTCCCCCAGGACATAACCTCCTTTCCTTTTCACTAGCACGCCTATGGAACTCCCTCCCACCCTCCATTCGTACCATCACTAGCCTTCCTACCTTTAAAAATCACTCCACTCCTACCTATCATCCACATGGGAATGCTCCTGTTCCTACCCCACATAATCTTTCTATACTCTCTACTGTACTCCACCTTTTACTCTCTCTAGCTCAGACAGTAATCTATTCCTTAATAGTTCCTATCCTCCTGAAAGCCTTATGCATCTATCTACTCACTTCCTTATCCTTGTGCCTATGATATAATTTGGTTTCAACTTTAATATGTTTTATACTTTGATTGTATTAATGCTTAACTTTACTCATTTTAACCACTGTACCTCCTGATGTCATGTATAATAATTTGGATGTAAATCTCTATAATATGTAATCTGCATATAAATCTCTATAATATGTAATCTGTAATGGAGCTTTTCTCCCCAGGACTCCATTGAAAACGGGTTCTCTTGGCCCAATGGACTATCCTGGTTAACCAACAGCAAATAAATAAATAAACAAATAAATAAAAGTTTATCCTCTGAAGATATGACATGACTATTAATACCTATAAAATCATTTGTCTGATATTACAAGCTTTCTTAATTTTAATATATTAATAAAACTGATAAGAATAAATCAATCATGGATAAATATAATTATTAATTCGTTACTATTTAAGAAATAAATTTTGGATCTTTTAACAAATTTATATAATGTATTACTGAGTTAGTACAATGTGAATAATAGTTACTTGACATTTTATTCTTACGTGATTCTAATTACCTTAATTTACCTTAAAGCTTTAGATCTATTAATAAAATTTTTGATAATGAGAAGAAATCACCACTCTTAATAAGTCTTATATTCCATAATCACGAATGATTTTCATTCATCCCTTTAAAATAATAAAAATAGTCAATATTCTATGTATCTGAATTTAAATTTTTAACATATTCTTATTTTCTATGACAACTGTGACTATAATAGGGGAAAAATCATAATGATGTTAGTGATAGAGGTTACTCTTCAATATATCCTGGTCTAAGAAGAAATAGGGGTGATAAGGTCAGTCAGACTTCAAAAAGTTAGCTGGCTTCTGTTAATAAGTCTATTTAATATAATTTGCAGAGAATTTTCAGTAGTGGTTTGATGTATCAGCAATTGAGAATTCAAAACAAAAATCAATTGACTATTAGTTCCTTTTTCATTAAAAACAGTCTTGAAACATATAACAATAATACAGTAATCAGTTCTGAAATAAAGATGAAATATTATCCCTTACTGGATACTGTAATAATCATATGCATCACTAAATAAGTTGACTGTATATAATCTCAAGTAGTCTAGAAATAAACATGTAATAGCTAACTTTATTTTATATATAATAAATCTGTATACATCCCAGTGAGGCTTATCCTGTGTTACTGTTAATACATTAGGACTTTGATACTAATGTTATATAACAACATAAATACAGTAATAAATAACATTAACATATAAATAAAATAGTCATAAAGGTAGAAATTTCATTAAAGATTATTTAAAGCATTTTATAGTTATGTAAGTTAAAACTATGTCAAACAGAGTCTTCTAATTTAGTTAACTCAACTGAAGAGTTATGATTCTGATGAGTTTAGCTTCTTTAACAAAGTTGATGTTTCATCTTAGCATACATATATATTATGTTTCACTTTTATTCCATTAATAAACAGCAATGGCATATTCAGATTTGGGGTTCCCATTGAATGAAATCTTTTCTCCTTAATAGATGAGACAGGAGCCATAGCATAAGTATTTCTACATACCAACATGTGCTTTTACGTACTCATATTTTCACATAAGTGTGTTAAAATTATTCTTGTAGAATCTTTTTTAGTCTAGGAAAAAGAGATTACCCAATAAATACAGAAGAGATTACTCAATAAACACACTCTGAGTAGTAGTTAATCTTGGCAAATACACTGTCTAGGTTCATGAAATGTAGTTTCCCATTAAAGTAGTGCAATATAACTAAATATGTATGTACCATGGATAAATGCACAAATCCAATCAATCTCAGTTATGAGCTCAAATATAATTTTATGAATCAAAATACTACTGCGATGCATGAGGCTCATCATTGAGTACATGTTATACCAACCTCACTTCCCCAAATAAGCACCTTTCCCTAACTATTTTGTTTACTTATCCAGTAAGAAAGTGTGCAAAACAATATCTTACTGTTAGAATTAACTTTGTATATAAATTGATATCCAGAAAGAAAATCACTAATGTTACAAAAGAACTATATAATGTGTTCTGTTAATGTTCTCAGTATAATAGCCATAAAAGTTCATTAATCTCTCTTTTGGAAAGTACACAAATACAAAGTGCAATACATATAAACACTGTCATACAAGTTACATCTTCAAGCAACCAGACTAAACCCCCATAAAACATGAGCAGCAAAGACATTCATTGAAATAGGCTCTCTCATCACTCCAGAATGCAGCAAAGCAATTTCCACAGCTCAGATCCCGAAGACTTCCTTTAACTGGATAAATTCAAGCAAGTATTTTAAGTATAATGAATGTCAAATAGGGTGATTTAGCTGTAATATGAGTCATACAACTGTTTTCCATTACATTAAGATTACAAGGGACAGTAATGTGAGCTGCTTAAATGATATTATGCCATTTAACCTAAGAAGGAGACAGATAAAAATTGAAATAATACTGCTAAATGGTCATTAAAGGGGCGTAATATAAGTAATGGATGCATTTCTCTTCCTGTTTTATGTCAATTCCCCGCCTACATGACATGCCCGCTGATTGTCAACCTTATGAAAAGGAACCACCCTCTTTCAGTGATACTGTCAATGTATCTAGGAAGTATTCCATAACAAACATTTCAAGGAAGGACAAATGCTAAATGGGAAACAAGCCAAAAAACAAGATCTCACATTAAACAAAAGCTCTCCGTCAAGTGCTTCACCCACACTACTCAGAAGCACAGTGAGAAGCCCATGCATGAACACATCACAGTGTGTTAAAAAAGAAAAAAAAAAAAAAACAAGTTGAAAATCCAGTGTCAATTGCTAGCAACAACCAATATACTTTTCACAATATATGCAACACTAATAGGGCTCCAGCTCTATGCATCCCAATGTATATCGAAAATTACAATTCACTTGACATTGCCCCACCAAAACCACGAACTAGCCGCTAGTCTTATGCTATGATACGTTGAATACCAAACGGGATGTACAATCATAAGGAACCCAAAATACAAACAGCATTACCCTTCGTGTGTCAGACACAATATGGGATAGAAGCATTTATTAGTAAATACAATAATTTTAAGGCTATCCTTAAGAACTTTGGTCTCATATTTCTTTATTCCCTGCCCTCCGCAGATCTGGTTGCGAACATACGTAAGCACCCTTTTTTTTTTTAAACCAGTGTGAGAGACATGTCTATATTCATGAGTGGAGCATAAATTAGAACAAAAATCAGAGAGAAAGGAGAAGGGAACAAAAAAGAAAACTGTTATATACGCATGAGGGAGACTTTATGTGAAGGTTGTCAAACAAAGTTTCTCGAGCTTAATCAGAGGCCTAGTACATTTTTATAAGAATTTGAAGCTGAAAATAGACTAGTATATTTATTTTATGGTGTTTTAGTAAAAATAAAGCTGAGAAATCCCTCGTGCACATATCACCTCTTATATAATTGCCTTTCAGTTAACAAGCAGAAAACTCAACTATAACTCTATTAATATGCTTTGTACTTCATAAGGAAGAAGTAGAAAATTAGATATTTCATTCGTATGTTACTTAAAGAACTATTTTGTGATATCAGAACTTTTTGTTTTCATGGAACTATAACTTCAGTGCTGAACTACAAACACTACAAACTCTACAAACACTCCCTTGCCCATGCTTGGAGCAAACTTCCCCTTGACTTACGTTCACTCTCCCACACCTCACACTTTAAAAATGAACTAAAAGCTTATTTTCTCAATTCCAGAACCTGCCCTTGCCATGACCCTACCTAGTCTTCCTTCCCTTTATGTACCCTCAAAAGGACCATACTTAGTACCTCATTACACCTCTCTCTCCAATGTGTCTACTATGCATTTGCACAATTTTATACAAACAAAAAATGTTTATTGTTGACCTATTGAACTATATCAATGTAAAATTGTTACTTAGCTTCTTTTTAATGCAACTTTAACTTTATGCATGTAACCCAACATATATGTGAATCGTTTTGCTATAACTGCTATTATATCAATATTGTTTAAAATTGTACTTGTTTTAAAATGTATTACTGGAGCTTTTCTCCTCAGGTCTCCACTGAAAATGGGCCACAAGCCCAGTTGGACAAACCCGGTTAACAAATGTCAATAAATAAATAAATAAATACAACTACACCTTTAGGTCTCATCTGATCAAATGTCAAGCTTTTAGGAATCATGTTGAATAAGCTCACAAATTTACACACTAAGACAGGGGAAAAGATTACCAATACGTTCTAAGCAATAAAATAAAAATTATGCATACTTTTATTTTTATTTTTTATTTGAAGATGTAAGTACCAGTTTCCTATATCTTAGCTGAATCTTTGAGAGATTTAAGTGATCTAGTAGATTTTAATTCTGTTTTTTGTTTCTTTTTCTTCACATCAATCCAAATGTTTTTTCTCTGAGGACCTTTTTACGTTAGTTGAGGCAGACCAGTCCATGTCATCAGGGATGGAGAGGAGATTATTGTTTTTGATGAATGAAGATGCTTCTTCGATATTATTGAATGTTCTCCAGTCACTTGAATAAAAAATTCTGATTTTAGATGGATAGACTAGTTGTGCTTTAATTTTGTTTTGTTTAAGAAGTTTCACTAATGGCCAAGATTTTTTCCTTAGATCAAGCACTCTAGCCAAGTAGTCATTATCAAATCTAATCTGACTTTGTTTATAAGTTAGGGGACTTTTCCTCTAGTCAGATTTTAATATAAGCTCTTTATCTAGATATGACAAAAAATTTACGCCAATTGATCTTGGAGGTGTTTCAGATGAAAAAGATTGTGGTTTACCAATGGCTCTGTGAACTCTCGCTATTCTATTCTAGAGACGTTTCTGTATCAGTTATTTTATTTTGTAGCTGTTGTAATATTTCATTAAGGACATCAATTTGTTTTTGACAGTTTACCTTTAGATTTTCCAAGTTTTCAGTAAATCTATCCATTTTCAAGGACAGTTCTTGCAGTGTAGAAGACATCATTTGTATCTCCTTCTTAAGAGTTGTTTCTGTGTGAGAGTTCTTTGAGCTGGCCATTTCCACACAGTAGTGAAGATAAAGAAGATCTCCAAGTTATTTTGACAGGAAAAACTCACCAGGATTTTTTTGAAATTTGTTAAGGATATAGTTTAAAGGTTCATTGATAAAGTTTTAATTTTTTTAATTGAAGAAATTCATTTTCCCTTATTTCTAGTACTACTTTTAAGGAGCTCTTAAAAATGCTGCTACCAGATTGCCATTTAGGCTCCACCCACATGGTTGATGGTGTTGATGGTTCAAATCTGGCAACATCCAACATCTTTTGCATGTGAGGTACTCATATAGTGGTATTCCCACAGACTGTCATAACCCCTCAATTTGTTACTGCAACAAAGCCGAACAAAGCCAGAGTGAATGGGGGGACAAAGGTCATACCTACAGACAGACATTATACACTCTCTAAGTAACCTAGCAGATGGCTAGTATAACAGCAGGCTGCAACAGGTCAATTAGTCATACCTCCTGCTTCCACCTTCAATGAATGGGTGAATCGTAAACCCATCTTTCAGTTTGTTGAACAAAACGACAGCAATGTAGTGGGGACTGCTTCTTTTTCTGACAGCATGCAAAAACTTGAGCATGCCCTATACAGGTATAAAATTCTCAAACTTGACAATTTGTATTTAAAAGAATGTCTTCATAAAAACATTGTTCCTAAAGGCTTACGTTTTCATAAATACCCTAACCATGTTGTTTCTGGGAGTGAATTTCATAATGATTTAATTCGAGTGTTTGATGAATGTGGGTTTGGCATTGTAAAAGCCATCATTAAAAGAAATGACCTAGAAATTAGTAGTTTACATAAGGATATCACTAAGTTAAATGCAAATGTAACCTCTGACTTGATATTTACTTTTGATTCTGAGAAACAAAAATATTATGATTTAAGAAAACAAGTAGACAAACAATGTGACATTGTGATGAAACGTAAATACAGGAAGTTGAACAGAGATATTAAGGAATATCAGGAAGGTAGGCAATACCCTAATCCACCCCAGACCAAGGGTGGGTTTCTACCTCCATAGGCTTCAAGGGATATTACAGGTGTTCACGAAATCCAGTTTTCTGCTCAAGAGCCTCTTTCTCCCCCCCCACCACCTTTTCATTCTATAGATGAGACTACTGATGATCTCTTGCCTAGGAGATCAGAACGTCTCCGTAAACAACCATACAATCAACAGTTGAACCAACATTTTTTGGGGCCTCGATCTCCTCGCCAGGTGGGAGGGGTGCAAACCAGAGGATGGAGGAGGAACAACAAGCAGGATTAGTAAATGTTGATTCTATTGAGGTTACTGCAATAGGTGATTTTACTATGCATACTTTGAATGGTTATCACATTTACAACTACAGTAATGCTGTTATTACTGAGACATGGTTTTCCCTGTTTACTAAGGGCTTTAAATTTGTTCTAGTAGGGGTAGGGATTTGGTTAATACCATTCTAGATGTGAAACTTTTCATACGTAAATTGAATCTGCAGAACTTGTTTGGGTCTACCAATATGGGGCAGGGTTTGATGCTTAAGAAATCTAGCACTTATAATCCACCACTACATTTACAATTAAAAAAATTGGAAAACAGGATTGAACAACAGATACGTGGTAGAAAGAGGAAGACCCAACTAGTTTCTAACCTTAATCAAGCTGAAAATTATTTGTTGACCGAATTAAGTAATGACCCGTTGTTGAGAGTTATGGAACCCGACAAAGGTGGTGGTACTGTTATTATGGATCTTATTATGTATGAAGCCAAAATGTATAGTATTTTACAGGACACCAAGAAATACACTACTGCTTCACTTAACGAGGTGCACCTTTCATATAAAAAAATTGACCTGGCAGTCAAAGACCTTTTGGACCAGGAAGTTATTGAATTTGATCTTTTTACATACCTGGACAACCCCCACCCCAGAATACCCACTGTTTTTGGTGTGCCCAAAATACATAAAAATATGCATGACCCCCCTTTTAGGCCTATCGTAGCTGCTCAGGGTTCTAAAACCCACAACCTTTCCAAATTTTTGGATTGGAAATTGAAACAGCTATGGGGGAGACAGGACCAGTTACTCAAGGATTCCTGGCAATTTTTACGGGGCATAACCAATGACTTACACAGGTCCGACCTAATTTTTGTTACCATCGATGTGGTTGACCTGTTTTCTGTGATTCCACACACGATAGGCCTGAAATGGATTGAGGAGGCCCTCTGGGAATGCAAGGGGGTTACTAACAACGATGTTCATTTGATTTTGGAATTATTGGACTTGGTCCTGAATAACAACTACATTTATTTTTGTGGAGAATACTTCCAGCAGATTTCGGGTGTCTCCATGGGAGCAAATTGTGCCCCCACCTATGCCGACATGATCTTGGCAGTATGGGAGAACAAATTCGTCCTTAACTGTGAATTTTCTAAATACTGGATACACTATACCAGGTTTTTGGACGACATATGTATATTCTGGACAGGTCCGAGGCAGTTTATTGATGACATTGTCACCTATTTACATTCTACAACAACCTTTTTACAGTTTACACACAATATATCAACAGACCAGGTCAATTACTTAGATGTCACCTTGGTTAAAGAAGTTGATGGCTTCAGTTCATGTGTATACAGGAAACCAAGTTTTTCTAATAGTTATCTACACTACAACAGTTCGCACCCTAAATTTCAGAAGAGGTCCATACTCAAGGGTCAATTTGTTAGGGCTTCCCACATGACCTCGGACAATTTCAATTTTTATAAAGAGGGTGAAAAGCTTACGTCCCTCTTTTTGGCCAGGGGATAACCCATTGCATTGATTAATTCAGTAAGGGAAGAGGTTCAGTCAGCTAGGGGTTCTAGATTTAGTCCCATTCTAGGTACGAAAAAAATAGTGAACAACGTGGACCCTACAAACAGTTCTCTTACCCCATTTGGTTCTAGTCAGGTATTTGTTACAGAACACAGTCTTGACGTGGGGGACATTAGAAACATTATTCAAAAGGAATTAAAATCCTTTGTGGATTTTACCAATTTGAATAACTTAAAAGGCTTGACTTGTAAATTTGTATACAGAAGGGGTCTCAACATCAAGAGAATTTTGGAACAGAATATCAACCACAGTAATATTGAACAGCGTAGGAAAGGTACGTTCCGTTGTGATAGGTGTCCACAGTGTAAATATGTTATAAACCAGGAGTATATTTACTTGGAGAGTAGAAACAGGAAGATTTGTTCCCATCACTTCTACAACTGTAATTCTACCGGCATAGTTTACTTGGCTATCTGTATATGTTGCCAAGCATTCTATGTCGGTAAGACAGAAAGGCAACTTAAAAGACGTATCTATGAGCATCTCTATGAAATACAGAAACAATGCAATACTAATGCACTTTATAGACATGCAGTTGTATGTGAGTCTGCATCTTTCAAATTCTTTGTGTTGGAAGCAGTTATTAAATGTAACAGGGGAGGCCATTGGGCAGCACGTCTTTCTCACAGGGAAACGCACTGGCAGATTTTGTTGCAAGCCAATAAATTTCCAGGCCTGAACGAATCTATTTCTATCATGCCCTATTTAAGGTTAAGGGCAGATCAGTTGTAGGACTGGACATATTATTATTAATATTATTTTTAATATGTCTATGTATTTAAACATCTTATTATATATGTTTTTAACAATTTTTAAACATTGAATTTAACGGGCATTGAATGTGGACCTGCATAGAATTTATCTACCGATTATGACTATTTATTTTCAATTTTATTATTATTTTAAACTTCCTATTGTAAGACAGAGTAACAACTGTATTTAAGGTATTAATGTAATAATTTTTGTTCTGTTTTTTATCTATTGTGATTCAAAATTTTTAATATAATTATTTACATTTCTTGTGACCTACATTGTAAATATGGGTTTTGGTTTTTATTGTAAGACATAGTATGTTGTTTGAAGTATATATATATATATATATATATATATATATATATATATATTTTTTTTTTTACATGTTAATTGGTAGTAGAAAGTAGCATTTTGTAGTGTTTTTTTCTTTAAACAAAAGAACAGTTTTGTGGTTAATTATTCAATTACTACATCAATTTATCAATTAGTTGTGTATAAAAAGTAGGGATACAACTGATTATTTCCATCTGATGAAGTTGCATTGTCGACGAAAACGTTTTAGTAATTTTGTGGCATTCTAACAATAAAGGTGCTAGTGGAGTTTTTTGTTTGGAGGTGTTCTTTTTACTGTGGTTTGTCCTTATCGAGTGGTTGGCTCTTCTGGGCACCTGTTCCTGGCCTGCTTGCTGTTTCTTCGTGGATCATGTTGAATAAGCTCACAAATTTACACACTAAGACAGGGGAAAAGATTACCAATATGTTCTAAGCAATAAAATAAAAATTATGCATACTTTTATTTTTCATTTGAAGATGTAAGTACCAGTTTCCTATATCTTAGCTGAATCTTTGAGAGATTTAAGTGATCCAGTAGATTTTAATTCTGTTTTTTGTTTCTTTTTCTTCACATCAATCCAAATGTTTTTTCTCTGAGGACCTTTTTAAGTTAGTTGAGGCAGACCAGTCCATGTCATTAGGGATGGAGAGGAGATTATTGTTTTTGATGAATGAAGATGCTTCTTCGATATTATTGAATGTTCTCCAGTCACTTGAATAAAAAATTCTGATTTTAGATGGATAGACTAGTTGTGCTTTAATTTTGTTTTGTTTAAGAAGTTTCACTAATGGCCAAGATTTTTTCCTTAGATCAAGCACTCTAGCCAAGTAGTCATTATCAAATCTAATCTGACTTTGTTTATAAGTTAGGGGACTTTTCCTCCAGGCAGATTTTAATATAAGCTCTTTATCTAGATATGACAAAAATTTTACGACAATTGATCTTGGAGGTGTTTCAGATGAAAAAGATTGTGGTTTACTGATGGCTCTGTGAACTCTCGCTATTCTATTCTAGAGATGTTTCTGTATCAGTTATTTTATTTTGTAGCTGTTGTAATATTTCATTAAGGACATCAATTTGTTTTTGACAGTTTACCTTTAGATTTTCCAAGTTTTCAGTAAATCTATCCATTTTCAAGGACAGTTCTTGCAGTGTAGAAGACATCATTTGTATCTCCTTCTTCAGAGTTGTTTCTGTGTGAGAGTTCTTTGAGATGGCCATTTCCACACAGTAGTGAAGATAAAGAAGATCTCCAAGTTATTTTGACAGGAAAAACTCACCAGGATTTTTTTGAAATTTGTTAAGGATGTAGTTTAAAGGTTCATTGATAAAGTTTTAATTTTTTTAATTGAAGAAATTCATTTTCACTTATTTCTAGTACTACTTTTAAGGAGCTCTTAAAAATGCTGCTACCAGATTGCTACTTAGGCTCCACCCACATGGGTGATGGTGTTGATGGTTCAAATCTGGCAACATCCAACATCTTTTGCATGTGAGGTACTCATATAGTGGTATTCCCACAGACTGTCATAACCCCTCATTTTGTTACTGCAACAAAGCCGAACAAAGCCAGAGTGAATGGGGGGACAAAGGTCATACCTACAGACAGACATTATACACTCTCTAAGTAACCTAGCAGGTGGCTAGTATAACAGCAGGCTGCAACAGGTCAAATTAGCTGCAAGATGTAAAGGCCAACACTGAAATGTGTCAGTAGTTACAACAAGTCACTGACGCTGTTTACAGTATAGTACTGGAATACCTCAAAGGTATGAGGAACAGAGCAGACATATGGGGGGAAATGCTGGATATTCTAAAAAAGCATGTACAGGGAGAGGTATGCAGACTGTCACCCTGTGTGTGGTTTTACATCATGTACCCCAGTCACATCATACCTCTCAACCTCTTAGAGCAGGAAATCTGGCCAAAGCCATGAATAAAAAAGGGACCAAGGCCCAGAAATGGGGAAAGGCTTTAATTATTAGCTCTTACAAACATACAATGTCATTAAAATAACAGGTCTTGCATTAGCATGAATCTCCTGATGTGTATGGAGTCTGAAACTCAAATGTCTGTCATTATTTATATACTTCAGTCTGCACTGATTTGCATCTGATTTGCCAGAAAAATGCAATTTATGTAAAACAGACCAAAAATATGAGGCAAAATTCTGGACAGTCTGTGAAGCTCTATAGAGTCGTGAGGTATGAGTCACATATTAAGGTCAGCAAACAGCTGGGGAATGCCTTGGACAATATCAGGGAAGTGCAGTACTCTGGTAACAGGTGCAGCAGCCAATGGCCTGTAACACAAATAATCCCGGACTGGAGTACAGATAGCTCTGGCCTGGAGTTACCTTGTAACTACTGACAATCACACTGAGCGTGCTCCTACACTTAGCTAACTTGAACCCAAGTCTGTTACCTCTACCACCCAAAGACAAGCTATGTGGAAATATGTCTGTACATACATACATACAGCTATGTATACGTCTGCCTCTCCCTATCCCCCTTACACTTGATTAGTGTATCTATCAGTATGTGGCATATATATATATATATATATATATATATATATATATATATATATATAAAATAACAAGATGTATATATAGCTATATAAAGTACAATGATACATAGACTCTCCACAAATATCTACATAACACATTTACATAATGTACACACACACAATATTTAAGATGACATCCCTGTTATACATATTTATATAGATATGGGTGGGGATGTACGAATGTCCTCACATATCCTGGAATGCTGGAGTTATCTTCACTTACAAATCACAGCAGTTGTCCAATAGAACCAGACCAAGGCCGTAACAGTATCTATTCCACTCACCCATAGACCCTTGTACCTGCAGACTGTCACCCTGTAGACAGACACAGGTATGCATGTGATGTTATGTACAATGGGTGCAATGCATGCCTTGGACAGGCCATATTGTCCCTGGCCACATGCTCACCTATCAAACTGCAAACAGCAACATATGGCCAGACTGGTAAGTGTAAACACATAGCAGGGATATGACCAGGTATCCCACCCCTAGGACACTAGATACAATAACAGTGCCAAGCAGTATCACTCTGCAGGCCAGACATGCTGTCTAACACAAGGCTACTTTGCATACTCCACAAGTACTGTGCCTGCACCAGCATATACAATAGACATAACAAGTGATGTATGCGATCAATACTGTGAGCTGTACTCTGTAATACTATATAGGTAGTAGTTCTAATCTCACACCATCCAACTCTGTGTGTGTATCAATATATCCCCTCACAGCACTATGGGCATGTCTGTATGGGTTATTTCCGTACAATAGTATGCATTTTATGACCCTGTGACTGACTGATGGCCTCTAAACTCCCTCCTCTACAAGGCCTGCTGATGTCAACCACCTTAAGAGCACTGGCTGGCAATCTAATAACAGATAAACTCTGTGGTGCATGTGATAAGTACTGTAAGCTATAGTGTGTATTACTAGATAGGTAGGGGTTCTAATCTCACATCATATAAGTGTGTGTGTGTGTGTGTGTGTGTGTGTGTGTGTGTGTGTGTGTGTGTGTGTGTGTGTGTGTGCAGCAATATATCCTCTCACAGTGCTATGGACATAACCATATGGGTTATTGCCTTACATTGTATGGCCTGTGACTGGTTTCTGGCTTCTACATTCCGTCCTTTGCAAATCCTGCTGATGTCATCCACCTTAAGAGCACTGGCTGACAACCAAATGTCTGATAAACTCTGTGGCACATTTGATAAGTACTGCAAACTGTAATGTATAACAGTAGTTAGATAGGGGTTTTAATCTCACATCATGCAATTTCTGTATGTGCATATATCTCCTTGCAGCACTACAGATTTACCCATCTGGCTTATCTTTGTGCAATGGCTATGCATTTTAAGGCCCTGTGACTAGCTGCTGGCCTCAACGTTGGCCTCCTTTACAAGGCCTGCCAATGTCATCCACCTTAAGGGAGTTGGCTGACACGCTTATATCACATAAACTTCGTGGCGCACGCAATAATTACTGCAAGCTATAGTGTGTATTACTCGATAGGTAAGGATTTAATCTCACAGCATTTAACTTTTGTGTGTGCAAGTATATCCCCTTGCAGCACTAGAGACATGCTCATCTGCCTTATCTCTGCAGAATGGTTATACATTTTATGGCCCCGTGACTAGCTGCTGGCCCTAAATTGTCCTCATCTACATAAGCATAATTGATGTCCACCACCATCTAGATTTGTATGTGCAGAATACCCACGTAACACATATCAAGGGTAGCAGACCTTGTCTCAGGGTATGAATGCATGATGATAGTCACTATCTCCATTGTCCCTGACACACTGTTGTACACATATGCAACTATGGAGCCATGCACATATACTAGCATACCTTTCTGACATCATATTTCTACTGTGCTACTTTGCCATCCTGTTCTACTGTATTGCCACCATGTGTCCATAGTTTAACCACTCAGACTCCTGGGATAAAAAAAATATATGCATCCATGACACACCTGTCATTTTGTAACACTACTACCAGTGTACCATCAAGTAACAAAGATACACAAAGTTTGATATGTAGTCATGACACATGGCAGCATACATTACCTGTCATGGCCCACAACTGCCATGGCATAACACTATTGCACTACACAAACATATGTAAAGTAATATAGTCACCCTGTGCATCAGACACATATTTGCAGGTCCCTGCATTGATGGCATGGATGTCAGGGATGTGGCACAGGTATCATCACATGCACAGGGTGTGGTGTGGGGGTGCTAGGGGTCTAGGCTATGCCAAACAGTTGACAAAATATGTGTGAGTCAGGAAGGGGTGCTGGTTAGATGGGCCATGGGGAGGTGATGTGTGTGTCTGTTGGTGACCTGCATGTGGCAGTGGTGTTGGAGTGTGTACACAGACAAGCTCAGTGATAGCTACCTAGATACCTACATGTGTGTATGGTGGACAGCTGTGGACCATACATGGTAGAGTGAACAGTTCACCATCTCTGGCCATAAACATGGGAACTGGCTTTACTAGGAGTAGCACTGGCACCACCATGCCCAAGGTCAGATGCAGTGCTAGAATCTGACGGTGACTGCCGTCTGCTGGACCCATGTCCCATGGGACCACCCAGGACTATTTGCTCATGGCTTGCCATGTTATGGTGTGGACAGCACACTTCTCTCTGTAGCACTGGAGGTACTGCTACTATGGGAGCATGAGTGTGCATGGCCATGTGGACTCTCAGCAGATGGTGTTGCTGGCCTATGTCCATGTGTCCAATGCCCAACTCCAACCAGATGTTTTAGCACAGACAATGTGCATTCAATGACAGGCACTGTATCAGCCCACTGTCTGTCCACTACATCAGTGAACCAATCCAGGGTGTCACCAATGTGGTGGAGGCAGTCACAGATGTCAGTCTGTGCTGTATCCATAATTCTAAGCATTCATCTAGTGTTGCATTCAGAATATGCCTGCACCTCCATGATGGCCTAAAACATGTGGCAAGTGACATGTGATGTGACATCTATGACAGGTGTTGGATTGGCACCCCTATCAATCTGCCTGTGTGGGACCTCACCAGCTCTCTAGCAATGGCCATTATCCACACTCACTGATGCCATAGTTGTCACACTGTCCTGTGCAATGTCATCACCCTCTGACTGCCCAATATCTGTGGACCTCAGGGGATTGGGTATGTCTGGGCATACTGACTTTGTACAGGGACAACGGGGGCCAAAGAGGAATGTCAACCTCTGGGACAGAGTCAGCCCCTGACAATCCCACCTGTGCCTCACTATGGTCACCATCATCAGAGTCCGATGAGACACTGATATCAGGTTGTGAGGAGACAGAGACCAAACTCCCCATTCACCTGTGAGAAGCAAGACAAAAGCAGTACATTACTACCTGCACTATTATGTATGGTAATCCACACTGATGCATACAGATGAGGATCCACAACTGCATTACACACATCACATCTTGTCATCTGTCCTCCTATGCACAACAGACAAACTCACAACAACATACACAGACAAGTCAGGCCCTTTATAACATGCATTTCAGCTAGATCCAGTTAATGTTGCTAGTACAATACACCTGTGAGGTATGCAATATGACACGGTATATGATAGAACTACACATAACACCCAGTACACCTATCTTGAGAATATGCCAGTTGTGGTATCACTACCCCAGGTATATACCATCTCCCTATTGTGTTTGAACAGGCATCTTGGATTCATTGCCTCATGTATAGCAGGCTGCATAGTCACTCATAACTATAAGTGCAAACATGTTAATGTTTGCACAAATATGCACCATATCTCTCAACTGCACAAATTTTCGTAGAATGTACAGATTTTTTGCCTTATTCTTTTAGTATGTTTTTCATAAAATTGTTGTTTTCTGGCAAATTAGTGGCAAATCATTACAGAGTTAAGTTAGAAAATAATGACAGACATTTGAGTTTCAGACTTCATACCCTTCAGAAAATTCACGTTAATACAAAACCTGTTGTTCTATCACCATTCTAAGCTTGTAAGAGCAATATTTAAAATTTGTCCCTATTTTTGGGCCTTTGTCCCACTTTTATTGATGGCTTTGCCCAGATTTCTTGCTCTAAGAGGTTGAAAGGTATGATATGCACCTGTGATTACTCAGTCTATGCACTGTAGTTAACTGTTCGAGACTAGAATATATAAATAGTCTACTCTGACTAAGCAGGGTGAAACGGCAGCCCTTAACTTTATTAGGATATATATGATCTGTAAAACAACAGTATCACACTTACCAGGCACAGGACCATGGGCTTTGGCCATACCTGATGGACCTAATAAAAGATGAGGGAGAGGTATTGTCAGCATCACCAAATGCTGCAGTGCTACAAGGTAATATGTGCATATATCCACATGTACAGTAGCTACTATGATAATGGCTATATTGTTGACATTCTGAAAATGTGTGCACAACCGTGCATAAATTCCCCCCAGTTCAGACAGACCTGACACCTGTATGCACAGCCTGCCACAATGACTGATACAGTATTACTCTGGTGAACACAGCAAGCTTACCTGGACACTCCTCTTCTGTGGATGCTGTGGCACCCACCCCCAGGATCTATGGTGTGATGGATGCCTGGGAACTCTTGGTTGATCCTAGGTTTGCCAGGAATTCCTCTGGGGCCAAGAGTGGTTGTTCCATCACAGGCCCTCCACCATTGGCAGCACAATCCCTGGCAACAGCAGCTGCCCTTTGCCATTCACCATATCTGCAGACCAATGTCAGACCTGCTCATAGGCCCTGTCCTATTGGCCAATCTGATTAACAGCCCGCGCAAGGACTGCCCACAATACTGCCTGGTGTTCACAATTGTGCCGAGCCTTGCTAAGCAAGATGTGATGGTGGTGCCTGAGGCCATCCTGTATGACGCCATTTTCTGCAGTTGTGAATGATGGATGTCTCCTGTGATACATGGTTCCTGAAAAATAACAAGAGGGGAACACATTACAGGACCAGATATGTGGACATCCAATATGTACAGATCATGAACGCCCATAATGGCCTGCACTATCCACTGCTCCCTCACACATCATACCCCACAGTCTGGAAATACACTACATGTGTGGATATCACCAAGACAGTAGCAGCAATAGGTTATGTTCTTGGGTGCAGAGATAGATTCTGCTGTATGTCCCTTCACCCATAATTGCAGTCTACTGTAGTATGTCTCCTATGGGCAAATTCCCACTAATATGTCATACGGTCACTGTCAGACAAATAGCAGTATGCTATTACAACAACTATATGGGGATGGTCCAGCAAAACCAGTGTGCCACAATGACAGAAAACAATGAAAATCTGCTGTAGTATATGTCCCCTGTAGGCATCATACCTCTCACCTATACAGATGTTTGCAGAATGTCAACATGTTTGTCTCATACATGTGGTCCTATTTATACAAACCTGTGGATGTCAGACAACTGGTTGTCCAATCATTGATGGTTGATGTCAGAATATACTGTCAGATTCTGACTTTCACATGTCATACCCCTCAGAAAACAGTTATTCTAGAGTAATATATGTTAGTCTACTCACATTCTTACATGGTACGGGCAATATATATACTCTGTCACTGAGTTTCACCCTTTGACCCACCATTAATTATGGCTTTGTCCTGATTTCTTGCTGTAGGAGGTTGACAGGTATGTTAAGCATAGCTTTCAACCAAACTGGGACACATGTCAATGACACAGGGACACAGCCAGAGTACAACAGGGACATTAAGGGACACTTTTACAATGTTAGAACTATGTATGTGACACATTCACAGAATGAGAGCAGGTGACATACAGTACATCGTTTGATGTTACAGGAGTGCACACCCTTAGTTATTGTCACTATGTACTACGTGTAATCCATTAGCTTTCCTTCAGCAGCTGACTGTTGTAGGAGGGAGTGACAGGGACAGAGCTGAGATGTGCTGGAAAGCAAGGACAGGTGTGAGTCATGCCTGTAGGTATAGGACAGCAGAGTATCAATGACATGTCAACACCATAGATCTACAAGCCTACTGCTGTACTCCCTATTGCCCATACCTCCATCCTCCCATCTGCATTTCATTATATGGAGACATCTATTAAACACCTGGTGGAGTGTAGTATTCCTTTTTTGAATTTTTCTTCTGAAAAAGCCTATAACATACACTTTCTGTGTGAATGAAATCTCATACAGACCTGTTCCCCAGCACTAGATGCTTGCCTTTTGAAGGTAATGCTCATTAGCAGGTAATTGCCTCTGCACCAATCAGTGGCTAAGAATTGCTAATTGCAGCCACAACAGCTGAACTGCAGTATTGGTAGCCAATGACATGCCCCCACCGTGCAATATATAAGGCCTTCATGTAGGCCTTTGTCCCTTTCTTACTGTTTGAAATGGACATTACTGAGGTGTGGAGACTACAGTATCACAGAGGGTATGTACAACTACTGTCCACTGTAGAGATTTGCGAACTATGTGCACAGTTTTGCCTCATATGTTTGGTCAGTGTCCCATAACATTGTGGTCATTTGGCAGTTCACTGGCAAACATTATGGGTTGTGTAAGGGAAAAGAGACATGTGAGTGTCATACTTCATACCCATCAGAATACACATGCTAATGCAAGTAGCTGTCATTCTATCAACCTACTGTTTTTGTAGGGGCAAACTGTTGAACATGACCCTATCTCTGGGCCTTTGACCCCCCAAGTAAGTATGGCTGTGTCCGGATCCCTTGCTCTAGGGGGCTAGGAGGTATGGTAAGTCTGTAGCAGCTACCTTTACATACAGCTGTGTATGGTACAGGCTGCAGCTGCTGCTGCAGCCTACAACACATAGGGAGGGTTTGTTAACACTTTGTTAGACAGCAAGCTGTATGTGCAACTGTGGCAGCTGTGTCAGGTCTGTCATTACAGCAGAGCCAGGGTAAGGGTATTTTACACAGTCAAATTGGTGCATATGCATAAGGTACATCTGTTATGCAACAGTGTGAATACGGAGTGATAGGCAATATACATTAGCCGATATGGATATGTGCATTGTGTCACTGCCTGCAGGTCTTTATCTTGCAAAACTAGGTAGCAGTTAATTAAGTAGCAGTAAACTGTGGAGATTAAGACTGCAAGACACAGTCATTACTTGCTGTCTGCACAATAATATAATTGAAGTGAGTCACAACACTGGAATCGAACTCAGGACTGTATGTGACAAAATGTACTACATACAAAGCATTTAACAGACTGAGCTAATGAGACACTACAAAAGCATGTGCATTTGCAAGATGCATGTGCACATATACAGGCTGTGAGAGAAATTTCTACATCTATGAGTATGTGCATGTCTTTATATGGTTGTATTTCTGCACCAGGGTCACAGTTGTACATGTACTTTGCCATAGCTGCCTTAGCAGGTATTTTTCCACAAGTTGCTGATAAAAGGGCACATATACCTGCTATCACAGTCCTCACATACATCCATTGGTATGTCTTTGGCTGTCCACTGGTGTATTACTGCACCAGGGTCCAAGGGACACTCCTATTTTTCCCATTCCTGTTATATATTATTTACATGCTTAATGATAGTAGGTAGCAGTCAGTATGTATTGCTGGAAATACCTGTGTCACCTAAGACCTGTGTAGCATGGTGTATTAATGCACTGGGCCCTAGTCAAAAAAAGCCTGGATTCAAGACTAGGCAGAGGTGTTTATTTTCTACATGTGAGTAACACTGTAATAGACACATATAGACATTAGAGCTCTTTAAAGCTCATTTAAGCTGAGCTAAGTGAAGTGACATAATCTGCTCTAAAAATATATAAAGAAAAGGGAGGGTGATAGGACAGTGTTGAAATGGGGGCAAGCAGAGGGAAAAACATAGTGAACAACAGGAAGGGATTTGTAGGAAGGGTGTAGGAAAAAAACATAGCTATCCATTTCTTGTACAGCAACAGGTGTACATTTTGACAGATTTTGTAGATGAATTTGGACTCTCAAACCCCAGAGAGAGGGGTGAGGACAATATAAATGTGTTGACAAACCAATTGGATCACATTAGTTGTGTCCAGTGGACACGTGTGTGAAATGGAGAGCTATGGTGTAATGTTTTAAGGAAAGAGTGGAATGTTGGGGAAGGGACATAGGTACATGTGTGGGGAGGTCAATTGCGTAGAAGAGGATGCAATAGCAGACAGACAAGTTAGCAGACAGGATTGGTGTGTGATACATGATGGGGGGGGTAAACACCTTGAATGGGCAGGATGTTGTGGAATTGGGGATGCATGTGCCTCCAGATGGCAGCAGTGTGACTGACATCCCAACCCATGGGCAGTCCACACTGCACCTTCACTGCCCTGAAGGTGGCTGTGCTGGAGTCTGGGATCCAAGGCCAGCTTGCCCCTCCAGGTTGACCAGTGTGCCCTCAATCATGTGAAGGCAATGTTCATCCTCTGATGAAAGATCCTGCATACCATGGCCAGTAGTTGCTGCTGGGTGACTACCGCCCCATCTGCCACCACTCCCAGGGGGAGGCCGGGCCCCATCCCGGAGGCAGTTCTACCCAACGCTGCAGGTGGTGCAGATCCAGTGGAGAGGGCACCACTGGCCTGGGTCCCAGATTTGCCAGGACCTGGTGCCTGGTGCCATAGGGTAGATGGATCACTGGGAACTGGCCTACCCTGACGTGCTGTGGTGATGGAGGTATAGCAATAAGTATAGGTTACTTATGAACAAAACATATTGTTAGTAATAACAGCATGCCAGAACAGGGGAAATAACCCAAGTACATGACAATGCATATTATGTGAAACACAACAATAAATAGCAAAACAGTCAGTATAATAATAGCATGCCAGTAACAATTATGGCATAAGGCCAATAAAATAATGAATTCAACAAGATATGTTAATATGCAACCATTATAATACATAACAATAATACACACATGCCCCAAAATACCGTTTAATGTAACAACATATGTTAATAGTGAACCATAACCAATGAATAACAAAAAAAATGAAGATAAGGTGTGGGGAGAGAGAGAGAAAAAAACAGGCCATTAGTTCTATTATTGGCTATATACTTGATAACAGTGCTACTATCTACTCTACAGGTCTGCCCTTTCTTTATGTGTACAAGTCTCCTATAGCTGCTCTAGCATGTACATACTTTTCAAGCTATCTGCATGGGACAGTATGGGCCAAGTAGTAACACCTGTGGGTACACAACTATACAGAACACATGCACATCAGGTGGACCTATATAACTACCAAGGTGTACTCTGGGCTGATGTATTGATACTCTGCTATTTAGGTAATCATATCAATGACAAACCCATGATAGAGGTATTACACACTACTAATTACATTATGTGACAGTGTGACACTTGAGAGACATGTATGTATACAGTACAGAAACTAAACAACTATCATGCCTTGCTTGGCAGGCATGGGGATAGAACCCAATAACAGTGACTACAGAGGACATCTGAATGGCATGTATGTACTGGCTGCAGCAATGTTTTACAGACACTACAGGCGTACAGCCATACCAGGAATACACACATTACTTATTTCACTTGATTTTATTATTATAATATTTATTTCCTTTATTTTATGCTGCATTTTGGCTTTCTTGCTAGTGATTCAGTCTGTGACATCTAAAACACGATTATTTACTGATAATATGAACTACCTCACCCATTTAGCTCTAGTTCCTGTGGAAAGAGAAGTTGTGAGCATTATGTAGTGAAACCTAGCACTGGATTTGAACACTATGCCTACACAGATTTTATTAAATCCTGGGGTAAGTCTTCTCTACAGATAAATCACCTTCAAAGGAATACCAATCTCCTGTTTTATCCAAATACACAAGTCTCCTCACCTTCAAGCTCCCTAGCTACACGGTTACCTTTTTATAGTGTAGATCCAGCCCTCTGAGTACTATGAATATGCACGAGGGGAACTCATTAGAATTGCTGAATACCAAACTTTTGATTTTGTGTAGCTGATATAAACATATTGCAGGCTCTACACTATTGTTAGGTGCTAATGGCATGAAAATGTGAATGATTAGTGTGAGCGAGGGAAAACACAACAGCAATTCAGACACGCTTCACTGCAGTGGATATGTCAGTGAGGCTACACTTACAATGTGATGAACTAACTTTAGTGAGCTTTTAAATAAAGCAAAATACCACACATTTATAATTTTTATCCATAATAGCAAAACTTTCCTGCCTTTTCTGAAAACTATTGTTCACTTTCATGTGCTTTTATCACACATTTTAAGCAAAATGATATAAAATGCAGTATAGACTGCATGTCTGATATTACAGCAGAGATAGGGAATAATGACCAGAATACAGAGAAGACAGGGCTGCATTTCGGAAACATACTCATAAATGTTTGTGTGATCACTCATTGCACTAAATATGTTAGCCAGACGTACAACTGAGAATGTCCAAATGTATGACCTGTTGCTACTAGAGATGAAATGTGAATTGCTTGTATGCACATAGTACAACATTGTCTTGTAATTTCAGTAGTCTGATGGTTCAAATCCAGAGCTGTGTAATTGTTTAACCTTTGTTTTACTTTTATTCATTTATTTTTTTTTGTCTTTAACATTTGTGCTGTGTGTGGCATAGTGCAGACTTGATGAAATGCATAAAAACATAAAATTTGCCGTCAGCTGCCTTAAGAAGCTCAAACACACTTAAAGTTATTAAATGGCAGTTAGCAACTTGAATGATAATGACAGCAGAAATTACACCTGTGTCCCAACTGTATGCATAGCAGAAAGTGTAAATGCATTGAGGTACACAATAGATAAGCTAGGTAAAACATGGTTCGAGTACAGCAGCAGTTATTTTAACTGAGGAAGGATCATAATTGAGTATTAACAGAAGTATATGTTGACTATTGCCTGCTATATTTGCACTTTGCTGTCCTGTGTGCAAACATGGTTCACTGCTTAAGGAAAAAAACCCTGAAACTTTATTTGGTTCACCTTCCTTCACACAAACAGGATAAGTGACAATGCACAGCCATCAGCATGTTGGACTGTACTGAGTGTAAAAAATATACCTGCTGCCTAGGTTTCCCTTTGGCACTAGGTGTAAGTTCATGGCCAGAACAGAAGTGAGCCAGGTCTAATACAGCACACTCCACTTTATTATTGAGGGTGTCCCACTGTAATTTTTCAAAAAACTTAGAATATAAAGATAATTCTACATACCAATATTTATGTATAGCAGGTTGATTGAGCATACACATGATATCATATCTATTATATGTGTAACTGCTGTAGCATGTCAATGACAATTATGTTCATAGGTTCATAGGTTCATAGGTTCATACTAGGCTATCTGCCCTATGGCATTTATAAGCCTAGCCAGAGTTGTGTGGCTTTCACCACCCCTTAGGTTAAAGAATACTATACCCATTAGTTTGCTGTGCCTCTGTCCAGCAGTGATACAGAGATGATCCCCGGGGTAAACCTACGATCTCCCATCCACTGGTCAAGATTCCTCTTGAACAGAGCCAGTGAGGTGCTCTGTCTCACATGGACCGGGATTCTGTACCACAGCATAGGGAGTCTCTGGGTGATGAATCTGTCCCTCCAGCACATCCTATTTATATCCCTGTTGAGGTTTAAGTCTCTTGCTCTTGTGGCTCTGGTGGATTTGGATTTTTTGAGGTGGAGCATGTCCATTAATTCCGGGTTGGACATGGCCTTGTATGTCAGGCACAGGTCACCTCTGAGCAGATGGTATGCGACTGAATAGAGCTGGAGTTTCTTCAGTCAGGCAGCATATGTCATATTTTTGAGCCCCTTTATCCTTTTGGTGAGAAACTTTTGGGGTCTTTCCAATTGCTGCAGGTGTCGGGTAAGATACATTCCGAATGGGGCATTGTACTCAATCATTGGTCTGATAAGTGGAGAGTACAGGGGAACAATGACCTCTCTTGATCTGGATGTGAATCCCTTCATAATCAGGTGGGCAATGTAGAAGGTCCTCCTAACCACTTTGGCAATGTGAGTGTCAAAAGAAAGGTTACTGTCAACTTGGGTCCCCAGGTCCCTGATAACCTCTTCTGTGCTTAATGGATTGCCACCTATGTGGTAATTTGGGGTTACCTTGTTTTTACCAAAGGGTATGACTATACATTTTTTGGCGTTTAGCTTAAGGCCATGGCTCTGGCACCAGTTATCCATTTCTATGAGACCTCTCTGAAGGATATCTGTGTCTGATGGATTTTCAACTATGGCGCCCAGTTTGCAGTCATCTGAAAACTTTGTCAGCCACAATCCTCCTATGTTTGCCTGCACTTCTGAAAAGTAGATGTCGAACAAGAGGGGGCCCAGGACTGAGCCCTGTGGGACACCGCTTGTGACCAGCTTGGAGTCTGACATGGCACCAGCAACTCTAACCCTGTGGGTTCTGTCCTTGAGCCAGTTTGCAACCCATCTTGTGACATATGGGTTTACATTTAAGCTGGTGAGCTTTTCTATGATACCCGAGTGGGGTATTGTGTCGAACGCTTTTGCAAGGTCAAGGTAGGCTGTGTGAACTGCCTTACCCTCATCAATTGCCTTGGTGACTGTTTCAAAAAAGTCGACCAAGTTCAAGAGGCATGATCTGCCCTTGACAAAGCCGAATTGGGTAGGATCCAATGTCTGTAGGTCCCCTATGTCTTTATTTATGAGTTCCATTATGATCCTCTCCATAGCTTTGCAGACCAGGCTTTTTAAGCTTATGGGGCGGTAATTACCAGGGTCCGTAGAAGCACCGCCTTTGTGGAGTGGGACCACAGTTGCCGTACACCACTCTTTGGGTACGTATCCTGTGGTAAGGCTAAGATTAAACAGCAGCCTTATGTGTGGGTTTAGTTCCTCATTGAGTTAATGTAGCACACAGCCGGGGACACCATCCGGTCCCATTGATGCTGTGTTTTTAGCTTTAGAGAGCAGCTCTCACCTGGGCATTTGAGATGATTGGGAGGCTACACTCTGCTGGGATAGATATTTCTCCTTTTGGGGTGGTGGATAAATTTTCACTGAACCTGTCTGCCAGTATGTTTGCAATGTCTGTGGGTTCAGTGATTTTTGTATCATTTTGGACTAATTCTAAGCATATCTGGGAGTTTCCACCCAGATTTCTAACATAGCTAAAGAAGGCCTTATGATTGTCTTTTGAGTCCTTGGCGATTTTTCTCTCAAAGTTGGCCTTGGATGATTTTATGAGTGATCATAGTTTTTTACTAGTATTGATCAGAGATGTCTTCCCTTTTAGGGATTTTGCTCTATCTTGTAGTAGCTTTCTCCTCTTGTTGTAAAGTTTGTTTATGGCTGGGGTCCACCAGATCGGGCGCTTGCCTTTGGTGGAAAGGGTCTTGATTTTATTTGGGATTGCTTGATCCATGCAATCCTGGAGGTGCTTGTAGAAAGCATTTGTAAGGGATTCAGTGGTGTGGGTTGTGATTTCCAATGGCTCAGGGGCCTTGAAGGATACCACACCAGTCTTAAGAAGTGTGAAGTTGGCTTTTGAGAAGTTCTTCACTGTGGTCTTTTTGGGGGGGGTGGGGGCGGGATGTGGATCTCCAGTGAGATTAGTTTATGGTCTGATCTCACCAATGAGGGATATACTTCCGGTGTGGAGCATTTTGTCCCCATGTTTGTGATGATCAGGTCTAGTATATTTTCACCTCTTGTGGGAATGGTGACAAGTTGTTCCATAACATTTGAGTTTATGAACTCCAGGAACCTTTGGGCTAGGGTATTGGGGCTTGAGTAATGTTCCCAGTCTATGTTTGGGTAGTTGAAGTCACCCAATATGATGGTGTTTGGAGAGACATTTATACTCTCCAGTGTCTTCAGGAAGGCTGTGTGGGGTTCCTGAGTTTGAGAGGGTGGCCTGTAACATGCTACAAACTGTAGAGCAGTTTTGCCTATGGTTAATTGCACCTGAATGGTCTCTGATGCTTCGTGAGTTGCCACCAGCCTGGAGGTGTGGGTATCCTTGATGAATATGGATACACCCCCTCCTTTTGTGGTACGGTCTGGGTTTTGGGGCCAGAACGCATGATATGAGGTAAAACCTGATAGTGCCGGGGTGCTCTCAGGAGCCTTGAATCAGGTTTCAGTCACAGCACAGACATCGATGTTCTCCATACTGAGGAGGGCTTCGAGGGCATGCATCTTGAGATTTAGACTTCTGGCATTGAGCAGCATTACCCTTAGTTTTTTTCCATTATTGTTTTCTAGGGCAGTGGGTTTAGAATTTGAGCCTTGTCTAAAAAAGGCACTATGGGGGTGGCAAGAGCCTTTGCCAATATCCGGAAACCCAGGGGTGACAGGTGCAAGCCATCCCTTGCGAAGCAGCGTGTCTTGTCAAGCATGTAATTATAAATGTAGTTTCAGTACAGGAATGGACTTCAAAGTTTACTGACAATCATCTACACACCTCCCATAACACAAGTACAGCTGTAAAACAGAATGTATTGTGTGCTCTGAACCAGAACTCAAAAATCTACTCTGAAAGCAATACAAGTCTATCCATTTCCAGTATATTGTCACACATTACTCCTGCATCATACCTGAAAATGTATAAGCTAGGACCTTGTCATGTTACATGGTTAATTGAGGCATAACACCACTTACTCTTTAAGGTGTCTATTTGTAATGACCATGGTTGCCAAACACTTCTTTTGTGGCACTGAGGAAAAACCACCTATGTGGAAATATATGTATTCTCTTTTTTACATAGGTTTGGATCCCACATTGTACAAATTACTTTTAACAGTTTGTAAGGCCCCACAAAATATGTGTTGAGTCATACTATTGATCCCCCAAAGTCATGTCTTAAAAGCCAAGGCATTAACATGCCAGTGTTGACCATTAGACAAATTGCTGCAATGTATAGCAGCACACTTGCCATAAATTAATGTTAAATATTACATTGTCCTGCCTTTTTCATAAACTGCTTTCCTCTTTTTGTTGGCTGTTTCTATCTATTTAATATGATACAAATAGGGTTGGCATGGTTGTGCAGTTTTCTGCATTGGCCATAAAACACAATATCATGAATTGGTGGGAAAGTACTTTTACTGTTGTTGGAGGATTTGTACAGACATGGCAGGAGATGTGAAGGATGGAGCCAAAATCAGGGCACAAAGATGGGATGTGAATGAGTCCAAACTATTTTTTGCACTCCTTGTAAAGTGCTACAGCCATAGTCTGCTGCTGGGGGACTATACCAGGTCTCATTATAAGGCTGAGGCTTGGAACAGTCTAACCAAGACTGTCTCCAATGCAACTGGCATGTCACATACTGGGGAGCAATGCAGACATTGTTATAATGACCTGAAATGGTGCAAGCAGGCACAACTCAACTAATGGCTGGATGGGTTTTGGACTGCTGATATCCCACTGTTGTCTAAGTATACAGATAAGCAACTTTAACTCATATGGAAAGCTGTAGATAGCCAAGACTACTATGCATAATGCTTTAATGTCTCTTTTTCTCTCCTTTTTTATTTTACAGCTGCTCAAGAAATTTTAGCAAACAGGAAGGCACATCCTGAAAGATTGGAAAGACTCAGAGAGGCAAAGGGTATGTATGCAGCACAAATGAACATGACTGTATTAAAATTAGTGTTCTTCTATACATTACTAACATCTTAAGCATGCAGATCTTAACTATAAAAGGAAGCATGCATGCTTTCTTCTGTAGCTGTTGGTAATTGTATTAGGCAAGTATATTATTCTATTCAGATTTGGTGGATTCCATTCCCACAAGTAAAACATGCATTAAAATTCCATAATATCATTTTTGTAACTTAATTCCATCAATATTGGCTTTAATTCCATGTTGTTAACTTAATCTGTAGTATATTTAAAAGTATATATGCAAGATCTGCATAGTTCAAGGAAGTAAGAATTCACAATCATTTTTTAGACTGGGAATATATATATATATATATATATATATATATATATATATATATATATATATATATATATATATATATATATATATAAAATAAAAGTATATTTATTGTAATAAAGCATGTGAATGTGACATATAATGGTTCTATCTGTATTTTTTTATCTCGCCCCACCCCTTATTTCTTTTTTTTTTCCTTATATAAACGGGAACACCATTCTGATGTCATACTTTTTTGTCAACAAGTAAAATTCTTTTTAGCCCAGGGAGGTCAAATGGTGTAGCTCAACCTGCAATCCTCCACTGGCTGCCCCACCAACACCCAGCACCTCTGGGATGCTACCTGGGAGTACTTCCCTCCACAGCTTCTGTACTAATTGGCTCATCCTCATCAGGTAGCATTGCCATGGTTGCTGGTGCATTGGTACACTCTGGGGGTATTGGAAGAGGTGGTAATTATATTACCCACAAGGAGCTGCCAGGGATAGTGTGTGATGTGATAGAAACTGTCATTAGTGTCCACTTCAGCTGTCTGGAGAGGTTCTCCTTAGAATTCAAAAAATAATTTCATGTCAAGCAATCTCAGAGGGAACCAAGGAATGGGACAGTGATGACAGTTCTGAGGGTGAGGACTTAATTCCCACTGTTCCCATGCTTGACGGGCATGTGCTTCTGAAGTCCCCTACCTATCCCCAATCATGGCATCCCCAACCATTTCTGCCCATCACCATCTCTGTGTCTGTCTTGTTTGGCATGCTTGTCTGCTTCTGCTTCCTCACATACCCTACATACCTGATCTTGATATTCCTATGTCTCTTTTCCACAATTCATCTCTTTTTGAAATGAAAAAAGGACACCTGTCCCATAAAAAATGTCCCATACATAGCTCTCCACATGGCATATGTGTCTCTTTGACCCACTTAATTTTGTCCAGTTGGCTATACAACATGATTGCATTGTCACCCATCTTTGGTATGGTGACAGTCCAATTTCATTCAAGTTTTTATACATGTTCACATTACAGTGTTAAAGAAGTGGATAGGTATGGTTCTTTCCTAACTCCCTGCAAATTCCATTCTTGCTTTCCCTTTATACTTTCTCTCCTACATTTCACCACTTTGTTACCTACCACATTTTTACACCTTTAATCTGGTCAAAAATAGAGTCACACATCTTGCCAGAAATGGCCCTAATAAAGCCTTCACTTTTTATGCATTTGCACAGAGTTTGGTATCTCACACCAATGCTGAGTGGTGGTGAATGGCTCTTCATGTCCTATGCCAGTGCCTGGTGAGTTTTTGCTATCATCCACACTAGTCTGGTTATCATTGTGCAATACTACTTAAATTTTCTGTGCTCAAGGAACACCATGTTAAAGCAGAGTAAAGGCAACACTTTGAAACATTTACTCTGACAGTTATTTATACTGCTGAATCTAACAAAATGCAACTTTCTATGTGGAATGTTGACATAAATCACTTCACTAAAGAATTTTTTTGACAATAGCTTTAAGGGTTTAATTCCAGATGCATCTCTCATCATTTCTTAGTGTAATGATATATGTGCATGGGTATACATTCATTTGGTCGGCCGGTGGATGGCTGACCGGGAAATGTTGGAAAGCAGTGCAGCAAATTCTCATTTGTCCGAACGCAATATGTGTGAAATGCACAATATCATCCCCTTTTTGACCCATGGTAGTGCTTGTTTAAGTAGTAGAGCAGTCGGAAATGTCACATTTGGTGTCTTTTATGACATTCTGACCATTCACCACTATGAAATTTGACACTCCGGTTCAGAAAATATAACGTTCGGAGAACGTTTCTTCAGGTAAATGAATGTATACCATGTGTATGATCTATTTAATCACCCATATATTAAAATTTGGCACAGTTATGATTTCTCATGGATATATCTATCTATCTATCTATATATATATATATATATATATATATATATATATATATATATATATATATGTGTGTATATATATATATATATATATATTGATTACTGCCCAAAAATGAGTATCTGAAGTGACATCCATCCCCACTGCTCTCACATATTTATCTAACCTCATTCTGCTTGTCATAAGCCTGCTGTCCCTCTCCTTAGCCATCTTTACACTTATGTCAGTCAATCCATGCTACATGGCATGTGTGGTTAATAATGACAACAGACAAAAAATGATCACTAATGTGCCATTAAACAAAACACTGTAAGGTGTATGCTCATCTCTCCTTGTTTTCATCCCCTAACTCCAACTCCAACCCCTCTTAAGTTTGTGTATCTATTAGGTTGGTGGATAATGTCTGCAGACTGACTTGAATGTGCTGGACAATACTAACGTGTTACCTAAATTCAATAGTTTGTCGGTGCTCATGTACTGTGGAATGTTTTAAAACCACCTGTAGGATTCTGTTTGTGTAAGGATCAGGTGATGATGGATGAAATCTTCATCTAGTGTGATGTGGAAACTGTCCTTATGGGGACAAAGCATACTACACACACTTTTCAGGATATATGGCCAGACACAAATAGCATATCTATTGAGTCAGAAATAATAATTTCAAAATGTGTACTACCCCTTGTCATTTCCAGAAATCTGTACACATAATTAAATTGTGATTTGCAGTGAGGCCTGCAAAACAGATAATAGTTGTATAACTGTATTGAGGTAGGCTTTACTGATAAAAATTGTGGAACACATACTTTATTGCAGTCATTGATTTCACATTTGCAGTCTTGATCACATTTACTTACCTAATGCGATCATGACACCATCTGAACAGGAACTCATTGCTTTTGCACCTGGTACCACAGGCAAAGCTAAATAGCTCTATTTTGCACACTCAGTACTGTCCAGACAGAATATATATGTGTATGAATGAGAGGGAGGAGAGAGGAATGGTGAGGATGCAGGGAGTACAGTTGGCAAAGGTGGATGAGTATAAGTAGTTGGGATCAACAGGTCAGAGTAATGGTGAGTGTAGAAGAGAGGTGAGAAACAGAGTACAGGTAGGGTGGAATGGGTTGAGAAGAGTGTCAGGAGTGATTTGTGACAGACGGGAACCAGTAAGAGTGAAAGGGAAGGTCTACAAGAGGGTAGTGAGACCAGCTATGTTATATGGGCTGGAGATGGTGGCACTGACAAAAAAGGCAAGAGTCAGAGCTGGACATGACAAAGTTAAAGATGTTAAGATTTGCACTGAGTGTGACGAGGATGGACAGGATTAAGAATCAGTATATTAGAGGGTCAGCTCAGGTTGGACGGTTTGGAGACAAAGCCAGAGAGGCGAGATTGCATTGGTTTGGACATGTGCTGAGGAGGGATGCTGGGTATATTGGGAAAAGGATGCTAAGGATGGAGCTGCCAGGTAAGAGGAAAAGAGGAAGGCCTAAGATAAGGTTTATGGATGTGGTGAGAGAGGACATGCAGGTGGATGGTGTGACAGAGCAAGATGCATAGGAGAGGAAGAAATGGAAACAGATGATCCACTGTGATGATCCCTAATGCGAACAGCTGAAAGAGAAGAAGAAGTACTGTCCAGAGTGCTGACTGCTGCATATCAATGCTTAGCCTGTTTGTGCGGAGTGAGGCAACCTAATTGCCATATTACTATTTTTTTCATTTAATTAGAGAACTGTAATTACTCATCGCTTAACTCCATGCAAACAGGGAAGGCAATAGCAGCAGTTATTTATAGAATACAACTTATGGCATAACATTTTCAGTATGAATATCATAGTATCTGCCAGCTATATCTCCCAATAACATATCTAACTACTTCACAAGTTTCAAGTTGAATTCATGAGATGAGAATTACACATCTGCTAACACTTGGCCATTGTCTGCGCAAGTCAGTTTCTCACCAATGCACTATGTAAATATTTGTATAGAATGGCTCACTGTAGTTATTGGCCAGTTATCTTCCATCACATAGGAAGGCATTCATAAACACGAGAGAAGGGCAGGGACATGTGCTTCACTGAAGACATACTTACTCAAAGTCTTGTGTGTCCTGAAGCAATGCACTTGCAAGTAATATATCAATAGATGGTCCACTGTCAAGGACACCACAGAAATAAAGAGCGTAACTTAAATTGTTACCTTTGGTATGGGTTTATACTGACACTCGACATTGGCCATCCATGATCATATCACAATGATATTATCAGAATCTCTTGAAATGTATTTTTGTGCATTGCAATCACAAAATCAAATCTGGAGTGCAGCCTTTGCACACAAGTCTCTTAACAGTATATGCTATTTGTGACATTATGCTGATGTCATCCTCTATAATGACTACTATGACAATAACATCAGATGTCTGTGATGACATGAATGTTAGGTCCTGTATTCTACAGCTGGAATAACTGCTTAGGTAGGGGTTTGAATGGTACAGCAGTCACCTTGTGTGTGTAGTCAGAAGAGCAGAAGTTAATGTCCTCACTCAAATATCATTCAAAAGAAAATGTTATAGTAGTACATGACCACACAGTTTCATACAGCCCTCCCAACATCCTCTTCTCAATGTACATGGACAATGTCATCATCTATAAAGTGCAGTCAGACAGTGTTTGCAGGCAGACTTATGCAGTGGTGCTAGTGTTATGTACTGTGTTATTCCGCTTGTGGAACTAGTTAGATAGCTATGGGTTTGAATCTCACAGCAGTTAACTTGTGTATTATCAGCCAGGCAACAGTTTAAGAGCAGCAAGTCTGGAGGCTCTGGTTAAGTAGGGATCCAACTGTGTCTTCTAGGTCAGGGTTTCACACTCAGCTATGTAAGACACTCCTACCAACATTTTCTTCTCACTACACACTGATGATATCATCCTCTATAAAGTGCACACTGACAAAATTAAAGTCATAATTGTGTCATGGCACTAGTTTTAAATACTGCATTCTCTAGCTTGTGTAACTAGGGAGGTGGGGAGTTCTAATCTCACAGCAGTCAATGTGAGTGTGTGTGTGTGTGTATGCTCATTCAACTATCAGTCTGGAGGCAATTTTAGAATGATATGTGAGTCCACCGCTATGTCAGTCACTCCTCTAAACATCTTCTTGTTATACAGCGATGATGTTGATTCCCTGTAAAGTGCACTCTGACATATGTGTTGGCATAAACATTAATCACTGTGTTTTCTAGCTTGCGTATCTTGATAGGTAGGGGTTCTAATCTCACAGCAGATAACTTGTGCGTATGTGTTCATTCAAATATTAGTGTGAAGACAATTTTACACAGAGATGTGACTCCACATCTATGTCAGACACTCTTCCCAACATCTTCTTCTTAGCATACAATGATGCTATCTTCGTCTATAACTTGAACTGTGACACTGTTAAAGTCAGACATCACTAGTGGTGCTAATCTTACATTGTATGGAATCCATCTTGTATACCTAAATAGGTTTAATGTTTAAATCTGACCAAAGTCAACTGCTGTGTGTGTAATTGGTGTTTATTACAGTCACTGTATGATCTTTTGAATCTCTTTTCATTTGAATCCCACTCAGGAGAATCTTTAACATAGCCCCATGAATCCAAAATCCCCCGTTTCCCTCTGTCCATGTAATATCCTTTCTGCAGAACACTGGAGGATGTCATCATCTCAAAGATGTATACACACGTTGTGATACAGAGCCCTTCCATGACCTCTGCAAACCATCTCCAGACCACTGGATGTGTGATTGCTAATTCTGTCACTGGGTGGTGCACGTCACATATGGACAGAGGCAGTATGGAATACAATCAAACACAAACACAAACATGCATGTATTCCTACTATCTTCCATCATAAAGATATAGTAATTTTGGTTTAAGTGTTATAATAAGGGCTAGTATTTTATGTGATGCTGTTCATTAGCCTAGTAATGTCCTATGATACTATGAACGTTGTACATGTCAATGCTGCTGTCATCCACATGTAATATGCTGAGGTGTGGATGTACGGTGGACCAACAACAGTGTATTGAAATCTGTGATTTGAAGTAATTTATTGATGGCCACTGCTGCCATTTTATTACGTTCCTTCCATAAGAGCTGTAGAAATATGCCTCCTGGGGACTGTTAGCATGGGATGATGTTATTTATATTGTTGCCTCAGTAAGACATGCATTCTTGTAGTGGTGTATATCAACATTCTACACAGTTCTCATTCAGCCATCACAGTGTCAAATGCAGTATGGCACAGGTGTTAATCTGTATACCAACCATCATGAAATGTTATGTGACATACAGCAATATTACATCATACATATTACATACAGATTACATGGGCACATACACCTTGTTTCATCCACATGTAATGCTGCTATATACATGATCATATAACAAGTTCAGATTCACTTGCGATCTTGGGTAATTCATTGTATGTACAATTGTGTTGCTATTCACAAGGATTATTCAGGGGTTCTCCAGCTGCATTGTGAGACTGTCAGTATTTGTGTCATTAACTGTTCTGCATGAACCACATCCACCTCAGTAATGTGTTATCACAGCCCTCACACACACCTTTCTAATGATAACCTTAGAAATATATGATGTGCAATTGATGTAGTGACATGAAACAGGTAAAGCTGTATGACCGTGGTAACAGTACCACTGTGTGGCATGTAATGCATACCCAGGGTTGTATATGGAGGTGTCACAAATCATATTTTAACTAAGTATGAAATCTTAAGGGGAATACATAGCTATGTGCAGAGATGTTTAAGGATGGCACCACACATATTCAACTGGAGGCAATAGACAACCTGCTAGCTGACAGATTTTGATCAAACTTTACCAACCTTTTTCCACTGGTCGTCACCGCAAAGTGTACATGTAACCATTACTCAGCTTATTTTCTCAAGAGAGCAGCTCATCTGCATGCTCTCTAAGGCTACAAACATGACATCAATAGACCCTAACAACATCCCAGGTTACCTTTTCAATAACTGAAAACCTGACTTAGCAGACACAATTGGATCCCCACTTAACCACAGCCTCCAGACATGCTATGTTCTGGCAGAATGTTGGACAGCAACAGTCATCTGTCTGAATGAGGGTGGACCATCACCCTACACAGGGAATTATAGACACATAAACTTGACTATCCTTATCTGTAAGGCAATGGAAAAAAATGTCATCACGGACATTATCAACAAGTACATAAGTAATCTTCTGACTATGTGCCAAACCCATTTTTAATTCATTAAGACTAGAGCATGTCGGTTAAATCTGGATGACTGCTTTGAGAAGATCACCAAGGCCATGGATGAGGGAAAGACTGTGCATCCTGCCTAACTTGACCTGGCCAAGGCATTTTACACAATTACACACACAGGCATTACACAGAAAATGTCTCAACTGGGCATAAACCTCTACATCACCAATGGGATGACCAAATAGCTTACCAAAAAGATACATACTGTCAAAGTGTGTGAATTCACTTTTAGCAAGAGGCCAGTAACCAACACAGTACCACAGGGTTCTTTCCTGTTTGGTATTTAATTTTCAGAAGTCAAGGCAAACTTAGACAGCCTCTGTCTGACCAGCTTTGTTTATGACTATGAATTGTGGGCAATCCTTGAATCCACTAATTCTTGATATACTGCACAAAGTAAAAAAGCACACAAATGATTGTTTCCAGCTCCATGGATACACTCTAAATGGTCAATAAAACATTATTATTCTCTTTTGGACAGTAAATACCTAAGCTAACTAAAATATAGGCAGCATACCCCTATGCATAGACCCAGTGACACATGAGCTGGGTACGCAGGTAGATAGTGATTAGATATTCAATCACCATGTGTCCACAGTGGTTACAAATCCTTTCTATGTGACACAACTTATAAGTATGGGCATGACATCCAGATCAAAGGACATTATAATTACATTGTACTCAGTCTTCATCACACCGATAAATGAGTACAATGCATCCTTCTGCATGTACCTCACCACACATCTGCAACAACCCCAGAGATTTTGCACAGGGAAAATAAACAATGTAAAAAACAAGTCCTATGTGTAAAAATTGAAATCCCTATCACTGTATTCTGTCCCCTAAAGATTACTAAGGGCTGATCTGTGTCTGTTCTACAGAGCAGTCTCCAATCTGGCCATGATGGAAATGTTACACATTGATAAAGCCACCTGCACAAGGGTCACTCATTGCAAGGATGTTACTGTAGCCTCTGATGTAATAAATAATGCTGGAGAATAGATATGTCTGTCAGGTACTACCCCTTCTCTGGAACAAGCTTCCCATTCATGTAAAGCAAAGGCCTTTCCTGACCCTCTTCAATTGCAACCTAGATTAATGGATTGTTAATGGTAATTGTACTCCTGGTGTTGTGCCCATGTCCATCATGGATAGTGGCAGCTGGTTTTAGATAACAGCATAGGCTCAAACTTATGAGAATGTCACTCAACAAGCTATTGAAAATTGTGAAACTCATATTAAATATGCTTAGGCGTTTATGGGTTCTTGGAACATTAGCCTAGTGCTCTCTGATGAACCTATGAACCTATGACGTCCGATTGTATCCTGGGTGCAGCTATAGTATGACTGTACAGCTTCACGGATGTAGCAGTACACCACATCTGTATTACCACTCAAAATTTTGCATGAACACATATGCATGTATGTCAGGATTTCATGACAGTATAACATTTTCACTGGCAATGTCAGGGAGACAGTGATCAGGTGGCGCATGTGCTGAGGTTTGACATGTTTATTGAGTGTGCTGCATGCATTGTTTGGTATGTGAACAATATTACAGTGACAGCTTCCTCACTTATTAAAGCTAGACTTTGCACTGCTGCAGTTGCTGTGCACATGGGTTGCTGCATTGCCATCAGTCTCACATACTGCTGTTCCATTCATGACAATTGATCACTTCTTAATTCACACATCAATTGCAGGTGCTTCAAACAATATCCACCAACATTACATATGGCAGATGTATGCAATACCTGGCTGTGTGTTGGGAATCCACTCATAGTAGTGTATTGTTTGTAAATGTTCTTATCCATATGGCCAATACCTATGCCAGCCAGGGATGCTTTAGTCAAGTGTATCACATCTGGCATACTGAGCTGCCATACATCATCTCAGACATATAGAACTATTCTTTGGGATGCATATCCATTAGGATTTGACAGTGCTGACTCCTTTCACAAGGCATTCTACAAGATGCATGTGTGATGCATCTTTCTGTATTGCATCTAGTAAATATGCAGCTCATTGACAACATTGATGGCATGGGTTTGATTCTTGCAGGTGTGGCTTGTGGCTTATGTGTCATACAAACCTCTGAATTGGCCAGGATTGCCTCTTTTTTCAGCTCCAGGATTAACACTGCCCCTCTTAAATCCTCAAAAAAAAATAGGTCATTTTTGGGGAAGGAGTAGTGAATTCCTCTTACAGAACATTATCATTACAGTTGTACATGTCTGTTCCTGCAGAATATGTATAATAACTTAAACTGACATATTCTGTCAATGTCACACATTAATGGTATAAATATTTTTTTCTTCTTAATTGTGTCTGCTTCTCTCTAGAGTTGTCCATGAGTCTGCTGCTGTGTGTCCATGACTCACTGAGAGGTATGCTGACATTTTAGTTATATTCAAGCAAGCCAGTTTGCAAATATTCACAATATGCACATACCCCCTATTGGGGTCCCTATCAGTTGACTGAGTTTTCAGAAAGTCAAAATTCATATGGTTGAGACCATATGATCACGTTTTTGAAAACCCAAAGCTTTTGAATGGAGATTGCGGTACAGCGATGATTGGGAAATGTACTCTTTTCCTCACTGTAGTGTGATCTTGGAGTTGGTATATATAATTTGTAGGGGTTGAGGGGGGCACAGTGGGACTTGTCCCACTGCAAAAATGTAAAAAAGGTAGATTTTTGTGTTCTTTATGTTCCATTTTCTAGAAACTCGACCGTATGAATTTCGAGTTTCTGAAAACTCAGTTATCTGACATACACCCATCCCATACTGTTCTTGTTAAATGTCCTCTTCACTGAGCATGTCAGTGATGTTCGTATCACAACCATGCATATCCATTGACATGTGACCTTGGGTGACCGTCACATCTATACTATCCTGTGTGATGATGTACATATACTTGCACAGGAAGTATTAACAGTGATATGCATTGTGCTACCTGCATATGTGCTTAACTCATTCTCTGTAATGCAGTCCTAGAAGTTTACACTGTAACTGCTAGCAGGTGGAGCTTTTTTGATAGCATAAAATTATGTCCTCGCATTTCAAATAAATGTTTATATCTCTGGAACCACAGAGGTTACTAAAAATGTGTAAATATCAATCTCTTCAGCACAAACTATTTTTAGTGATAGTATGCTTTATGTTCTATGTCTTAAACAGGATTTTGTAAATCAAAGTCAACATTAATATTAAGTTGTTAATATTTTGTAAAAGCTTGCAATATCTCAGTAACCACTCAACTGCTGTACTGCAGTATTTACACCCCTGGTAGTCACTGTGGCTGTCCACACAGTCTTGCAGAGCAGGTTTGCCCATTGGCAAACTTGTATGCATCTTTATTTCTGCATTCATGCTGGTCTGCACAGTTTCCTGGCCAGCAACACTGTTGTTGGTCATGAAACTTTGCTTGTATTTGTGTAAGCACAATGTGGACCATTAATAGCACTGCTGCACATCGTGCTAACACATAAACTCTGTGTAGGCTTTGCGCTGTCTACACAGAGGTTATGAAATCCCCAGGTTTATGCAAAAAAACAGTTGAAAATTACATATTTCAAAAATAATCATATTCTAAGGCATAGAGATATACCAAAAATATGTTACAAAGAGAACAATAACAAAAAACAAAGGTAAACACTATATACAATTCTGGGGAGTATTCTTCTGGCAAGTCACAGTAGTAATAAATAAGATTCATGTGTTAGTTGTAACTATAAAGTGGGGGAGAGAGATAGGACAAATTAGTTTAACTAGGGAGGAGGTGATCGGAAAACGTTATGAAAAGTGGTAGACAGGGTAGGATAGCCAGGTGAAGATGAGGAAATGGTGATGGGTAGAAAAAATAGGCAGATAGTGGTAGAAATAGTAAAAAAGAAGGTGAGGCTGTTGTTCATCTGGGTGTATAATATAAGCAGAGCCATGAGTTTGATAGGTGGCCTTTCAGAAGATGCTTGAAGGAAGTATGGTAGGTCGCAGTCATACATCTGAACTGTACAGATTTTTGCAGAATGTCCAGATTTTTGTCTCATATTTTTGGTGTATTCCTTGTAAAATTTTGGTTTTCTAGCAAATCATTGGCAAAGCAGTGAGAATTGAAGTCAGAAAATAATAGCAGGCATTTGAGTTTCAGACTTCATACACTTCAGAAAATGCATGTTAATGCAAAACCAGTGATTCTATCAACTTTCTATGTTTGCAAGATCACTATTTGAAAAATGGCCCTATTTTTGGGCCTTTGCCCCCATTACTTATGGCTTTGTCCAGATTTCTTGCTCTAAGAGGTTGGTTGCAGTTCTAATAGCCTGTGGAATAGAATTCCAGTTTTTGGCAATAAAGTAGCAGTAAAGGTTATTGCATATAGCTTTTTGAGGTTTATAGATGTTCATTTGTTTATCATAAGAATGAAGGGGTCTGTTTGGATGCTAGGAAGAAAGAATGAAGCTTAGTGCTGGACAGGCATGGGGTTTATAAATGATGCTGTGAGCAGTAGCTAGTTGTATGAAGTTAAGGTAGTGGGGTAGTTCAAGCCAATTCAAATTTTAAGGGCCTTGCAGTAATGTGTATAGTATTGTTTATTGGCAACAAATTTAGAAACTTTGTTGTAGCATATTTCAAGTTTAGCTTTATCAGATTCCTACAAGTTGGTAAGGATAGAGGTACCATGAAGGAAGGAGATAAGTGCTTCCTAGGGTGGTTTAAGAAAAGTCAGTAAGAACGTTTTATGTCTATAAAGCATGCCAAGTTTCTGGTGATTTTTTTATATTATTTTAAATGTGGAGTTCATATCTGAGGTTGTCATCAGTTGTCACACCAATCAGTTTTGCATGGGATATAATTGCTATCTCTGTATTGTTATGTAAGAAGATTTTGAAGCTGGATTTGTCCTTCAGATGTGCTTTGAGGTGGAATTGGAGTAGTTTTGCTTTTTGGGGTTGAATAATAATTGGACATTGTGAAGACAGTTTTCAACAGAGATGAAGGCTTCTTGTTTGATTTCAAGAAGATGCCCCAGAGTGTCAAATGAGCATATTGATGTTAAATCATCTGCATGCTGTATAAGTGATGCTTGCCTACAAGAGGTATAGAAGTCATTAATGATAATGTTAAAGAGAAGTGGGTCAAGAACTGAGTCTTGGGGTAACCAGTGATAACAGGGAGGTAAGAAAAGAAGTATGATGCCATCTAACAGTTTGCTGTCAATCAGACAGGTAACTTTTAAACCACTGAAGTGAAGAAGGGGATAGGCTGAGATGGAGCGGTTGTTGAGGGAGTTTGCTATGTGAGATGGTGTCAAAGTCTTTGGACAGATCCAGAGATATGGAAGAGGTGGGTTTGCCAGAGTCCTTTTTCTTGTTTATATTATCTAAAAGGACAATACTGCAGTAGCTGTACTATGGCCAGGGTGGAATCCATGTTGAATACTGCTTAAGAGCTGTTCTGAGAGGATATGGTGAAGAACTTAAACATGGATACATTTTTCTAGGATTTTTGAGAGAGGGGAGAGAATAGCAATAGGATGAAAGTTAGAAACGTCTATAGAGTTTCCTCCCTTATGCAGTGGGATAACATATGATCTTTTCTAAATTGCTGGGGCATAAGATTCAGTGTGGATCTATTGATTAAGACAGCTATTGGGCAAGATACAGCTTCTACTGCTATCTTGAATTTTTAGGTGGAACATTGTAATCAGCTGTGGAACAAGGTTTAAGTTTAAGTAGCAGAAGGTAGCATCCTTGCCTAAAAATTGTTTGGAGTCATATTTTTCAGATGTTAATGTGGTAGTGGAGGGGGCAGTTTGTAATATGTTATGGGATTGTGTAGGGGAGGGTGATGTGCTATTCCTGAAGGCAGCAATGCCATCTATAAAGTATTTATTATAGGATAGCAGAGTGGTGCTGCAGTTAATGTTGTTGCCTCACAGCAAGAGGTTCTCCTGTTCAATTCTCGACTGGGGTGCCTTCTGTGCAGAGTCTGCATGTCCTCTGAGTTCACATGGGTTTCTTCTGGGTGCTCTGGTTTCCTCCCACATTCCAATGACATGCATCTGCAGTGTTTCTTCCTGGGGCTCCTCTTAAAATAGGCTCTTCCCTAGTCAGACTTTCCCGGTCAACAAATGTTAAATAAATAAATAATCTCTGTTGGGGGGGGGGCAGGCTTGAGACAGATACTGAACTTTTTTGAGCCAGGACTGAGGAGTGAGTGAATAGAAGACCAGAATTGTTTTGGATCATTTTTATGATTAAGTTGTAGCTGGTTATAGTATTGTTTCTTATCATTGTAAGAAAGTAAATACTGTGGGAAGAAATAGCCAGGGAATTGTTATGGCTAGGCTTGTATAGGCCCTAGAACCGATAGTCTAGTACCAGCCTATGAACCTATGAAACTATATTTGTTGTTAGCTTGATTATGAAATTCCCTGTATTGCTGAAAGTTTTGTTTTTTTTATTTTTATTTTTTGATATAGCCACTACCTGCAAACATTGTCTCTCTTATGCATAACATTTTGATAATGTTCAACATCCAGGGGAAGTGTTTTACTTTTACTCTTTATATACGTAGAGGGGCAAGGTTATTTAGGGTGTTTTAAAAGAAAAAGGTATTAAAATCTGTGACTCCATTATCTAATGGGAGAGTTTTTAGTATAGACCAGTTGAAGGACCTTAGGATACTGTTGAATAAGTCTTTGTTAAATTTTGTGAGATTCCTTATTGTTTTAAGTTGGTTGGTTGGTACTGAGGTAATGAGTGATAAGTCTGTGTGTGCATGGAGGGAGATTGTCACTTAGTGAAATATGATAGGTTCCACTGATAATATATTTACTGGGGAATGAGACTAACATCTAATCAAGAATTGTGCCCTTATTGCTTTTGTTGCATCTAGTAGGTGTTGTGATTAGTTGAGTCAAACAAAATAGATTTATGCAGGATGAGGGACTGTCAGAGGTTACATTTTGCCAGTCAATATTGACTTCACCCAAATGATTGTTTTGTAAGTAATAGAACTAGATACCCAGGAGAGAAATTATTTGTGTATGGTTATGTTTTTTCCAGGGGATATAAATTCCAATAATACAGAGTATTTTTAGTGTTTAACTTTAAAAGTGTTATGAGTATTTTGGCAGAGCGAAAGTTGTGGTTGAAGTTGGAATAGGCAGACAGCTTGTAGAAGTTGGGCACAGTAGGGTGACCCCTTCTCCTTTATTATGGAGTAGGTCAGTCCTCATAATGTTATAGCCTGGAGGTAGTATTTCTGTATCTTTTATATTTGATTTAAGCCATATTTCAGTGATTGCTGGGATATCTGGGGAATAGCTTGATGTACATGCAGGTAGTTCAGTAATTTTATTATAAATGCTATGAAGATTTAAGGTTACCAGACTTAGGTTTTTTGGCTGGATTTGTGCTTGACAGAGTGGGACAATGGTATGTCTGTGAATGGGAATTGGATTTGGTAGAAGATGTCTTTGTATAAGGAGTAAAGAATCCTTTAGAAATGGGATGGCCTGTAACTGAAAAAGGGGTGTTATCTGGGCTGTTATGGTGCTTGCAGGAACTGATGGCATTGAGGTTTGGGTTTGCATTAGTAGGGCCAAGGTTTGGATGTATGTCCCTATACCATTAAACCTTTGAGTTCTGAAGTACAATTTTGGAGTAACTCTTAGTGGGTGGTTATAAGCAGATGTTTTGCTTTAAGGGAGGGGTGATCACAGTGAATAATTCTGTTTTTAAGACACAGAGTAGTGGAGAGACTGAAGAGACTAAGAGATATATTAGAATAGTTATTATAAATGTCTAGGTTAAGTAGGAGGCTGCAAGTTGCAGTTGTGGTAGTGTAGTTTTAGGGAAAGTAATAGCATTGGAGGTCAATACTTTATAACAGCAGCATTTTCTATTGACTAACATATTGGGGAGGGGTGGTAGAGGGCTAGAGTTAAGGAAACATCTTTTAGATGAAAAAGTAGATGGAAAAGTTAAGGATTGCTGGTAATGTAAGAGGATAGTAGTTGCCTGGGATGCACAGAAAGAGCTTGAGATGATTAAGAGGTTATGCAATACATTGTGGGGAGGAGTTTTTAACCCTCTTGCTATTTTAGTAGTCAGACCTAGTAGGGATTAGCTTGGATGGATGAGACAGAAGCTGTGGTGACTAAGAGATTAGGTAATTATATTGTGGGGGAAGGATTTTGTACTATCCTGTTGTTGAGTGGTCAGATCTGTTGGGGGGCTATGTTGCAGAATAAATGTAGAGTATGGAGTGGTGGTTGGGAATTGAGGTAGGGTAGAGTAGGGGAGTGAAGTGAGCTCAAATGATGTGAGGGTGAATGGAGCAGGATCAACCTGCTAAGGATGTTTGGAGATCCCAAAGGAAACAATCAGTGGATTATACTCATAGCAGGTCGGTAGTTCAACTCAGCTATTGTACACATCTATAAGGATGTAAAAGATATAAAATTCCAAAGCACAGCAGATGTAAAGGGTATAATGCTTAACAGTGCAGTGTAATATTCTTAGCTAGAGTTTTTTTCTCTGAGTTAAGGATATTGAACTTTCCCTTTTAGTATAATGGGGAAGGCAGAGGGTAGGGGAGGAGCTTAACAATCAAATGCCAGCTATTAAAGTAAAGGGTGTGGTGCTTGACAGTACGATATAATATTGTTAGCCAGAGTTTGTTCCTTTGAGTTCAGAATGTTTGAACCTTCGCTTTCAGTGTGATGGAAAGGCAGAGGGTGAGAGAAAAACCTGAAGGATCAAATGACAGCTATTAAAACTATGTCTAGCAAATACAGGCTATTATTCTTATGCTACTTTAGGGTAAATGCTAAGTTTACATTTATACAGAACTACTGGACAGACTTTTATGGGATATTAGGTAGGGTAAAGCTAACTATGCCTTCTGTACATGTGCCCCACATTTACATTTAAGAAGACAGACATATACAATGTGTATATGGCAAAAGTGCCTAGGCATTGATTTTAGCAATAACATACTCGGCCAGATAGTGTAGGCTGTTCTTGGCTAGCTTCTGTCAGGAAATCCCTTTGGTCTTGCAGTTAGTTAGTTAGCAGGTGTGTGCTGAGATCAAAGATGCAGTTATGTAGGTTTGGAACAGTAAAATCAGAGATGTGTTCAGAAACAGAGGTGCTGTCAGGGCAATGTTAGTCCAGATAGTGTAGGCTGTGGATAAAACACTGCACCACATTAGGAATATTGATTTGCTTATCATGTGTTTTTTAAGTGTTGGCATTACAGACAAATGTTGATGGATGGTGTGATATTAAGTTATGATTTTTCAGATACCTTGATGTCTGCTGCTAATGTGGTAGAACAAACTAATCTCAATATGGTCCAAACAGTCAAAATTAAAAGATACTCTTTGGATTTAGCTTATGAGTGTGATTTGTCCTGCTATTTACGTACTGATGAGAAAATGCTGATTAAAAAATCAAAAGCAGGAAACTAACAACTAAGGAAATGCAGACACATCTGGAAAGGAATAACATGGTTGTAGTTAATCACATGGATTCTGTTTCGGGGCCCACACTTGATATTTCTGGCCCCCTCGCTGTAATGTTACAATCTTAGACATCTCAATATTCTGAAATTAAGCTTTTGATAGTGCTGTGCAATAAATGAAAAAATGGTTAATTCCATACAGCATTCCAATGAATTTAAGTGAAATGAATTGAATTTGATTACTCAAGTTACTGCTTCAAAGGCTGCAGATCTAGAAAGAGCTGTGGTAGATAAAGATGGGTGCCTTATTGAAGCAGATGTTCAATCAAATTCTTATTTGCTGGGAATATAATTTTTAAATATACAAATCGATGATAAAGAAAACTAGGCTAGATATGTCAACCTTTGGCTCTGTGGTCTGCTTAAAAAACAGGAATAAAAAGACTGGTATGCCGGATACTCTAAATCATTAATAAAACTTATTTACTGGGCAACTACACACAGTGACAGCACATCAGCCCCTGTACCCTAATCCTAAGGGGCCAACCGCTAAGCCCTCAACCTTATTAATCCAGAATGTGTAATGTTCAGAAAACAGAAAATATATGCAGGATGTCCTTGGAGGTTGCCTTCTATTAACACAAGAGCTGATTTTAGTGAGTTACTCATGTTATTTAGTCCAGTTTCTGCATAAAACACACTGGCCACTTAACAAAATGCTAAAAATAAAACAGAACAAAACAAAATAAACAAAGTTGAAAACCATTATCCTGCAAAGCTGAAAGTATGGAAAGATGCAAATATTCATCATATTCTGAACAATTCTTATCAGACAGCTACTTTTTTATGAAATAACCCATTCCTGCTGAAGCCACTAAATCAAAGGTTACCTCTGTGAAAAGAAGTTCTGCAGTACTATAGACAGGTGCACTGGGGTTTCCAGACTCAGTTTCTATTAGTCTGAACAGTATCATTAATAGATTAGTCACCAGAGTAGTCACAAGGCCTTTGAAGTGACAAGACATGACACAAACACACTGTTAGCTCAAAGGTTTACTCACAAGCACCAAGACAGTTACATAACTGATATCCCAAGGAGCTCAGCTTCCTTAAAGGTATGGTACAGTTAAAAGTTTCATAGAGCAGTAAACAGTCCAAGGCTGCAGCAGTGGGTAAGTTCCAATCCATAAATACCTTAACAAGGAATATGGAAGACTGTTCTTATTTTGCTTTAATAAAAAGTCAAGGCTTTGTCTTCTGTACTGTCTGACTGCATGCATTGAAAGATGTTTTCAGCCCTGCAGTAGTCTGAAATGTTGCATTTGTATATACACACACGCACACACACGCACACACACGCGCACACACACACACACACACACACACACACACACACACACACACACACACACACACACACACACACACACACACACATATATATATGTATCTATATCTGTATCTATCCATAGTTTACATTTGAGTGATCTATTACTTTGTTCAGTCAAAAGTGGTCTAAAAAGGTGCGCAAATCACAGTTGGTCTAATGATAGTCTCCAGTACGTTTTACTGGTTATGACACTGATACCAAGGAAAGCTTATAATTTTAGATCAGGATTTATAAGTAATATAGCAGATTGCTTAACCACAATTTGTTGGTTTGTGTGAGCTGGTAGTGCACTTCCAGTGTTTTTCCCTTTTCTTTCAGTGCAACCATGGATTTGTTATATATAATTTTGAGAGGGTGTGGGGGTGTGGGGGATGTTTTTAAGTTATGCTGTGTTAGATTAATTGCATTTAGATCAACTGTGCTTATTTCAGTTGTGTTTGGACAAGCTGAGTTTAGTCCAAATGACCTAGACTTGTGTGTGTGTGTATGTGTGTGTGTGTGTGTGTGTGTGTGTGTGTGTGTGTGTGTGTGTTAATCTTTAGCTGTTGCACACCAGGACCTGTCTAAATTATAAAGTATGTCAAAGCATGCCATTTCTCAGAATATTCACTTTTGTCCAAAGTATCGTGATCTCAGAGTTGGTATGTATAAGTTTGGGGGTGTGGGAAAGTGAGCTCAGAGTTCGTATGTGTAAGTTTGGGGGGTGGGAGGCATACTCTCCACATTATTGGTTGCAGGAGGGCTTGCTTCACTGCAAAAGAAAACAATTAAGTTTTAAGGAAAATAAGTGATGCTCCACATTCACTCTTCACCTGTGCTTTCAGTCTTTTTTTCGTCATTTTGGGTCTCTGCTTTGAGAATCCTGACATTTCAGTAGTGAGATGAACATTAGCATATGGCTGATTAAAAATTTTCTAATACTGTACTGCGTATGTCATGCAGTTATAGAGCTATTCATTAAAATAGTTTATGCCAGATGTAGTGGGAAATGGATCAGCTTTCTCGTTGTGTCATAGTTCACTCTTCTTTAATTGTCATCTGCATCAGCGGACTAGTAGTTAGGAAAGCTCACTTCTTCCCTTGGACGATATATTTCATTGAATCTGTGTTTATTGCTGAGGTCCATAATGATGTCTGCAATCAGAATTTTCACTTCTGCAGTGAGATTCTTTACCAGTTTGGCATATATGGGAAGTAAACAAAATCTTACCTAAGAGATTTGCTCAAACAGTCTCAGAATCTCTCTGTAGAAATGAAAATTCTGACTGCAGAAATAAATATGGTATTGTATGATTTCCTAATGACATTTTGAAGTGAGAGAATTTAGAGTTATATTTAATTGTGGAGTTTATTTAGAGTACAGTGAATATGAAGATTTGATCCATGAAAAAATGAAATAATTTAAAATAGTTATACAAAACATGCTAAATTATTTTGACATTATAAGCAAAAGTGGTTGGACAGTATTTAGATGGGCTGTCTTCTATCCAAGAAAAGGCAATAATATAAATGTTGAGTTTCATGTACAAATGCCAAGGAAGAAAAGGAGTGACAACATTAACAAGATATAATTTAACCAGTTCTGAAGTCATGCAATATTAACAAGATATAATTTAACCAGTTCTGAAGTCATGCAACATTAACAATATATAATTTAACAATTTCTGAAGTCATGCTACATTAACAAGATATAATTTAACCAGTTCTGAAGTCATGCAACATTAACAATATATAATTAAACCCGTTCTGAAGTCATGCAATATAATTTAACCAGTTCTGAAGTCATGCAACATTAACAAGATATAATTTAACCAGTTCTGAAGTCATGCAACATCAACAAGATATAATTTAACCAGTTCTGAAGTCATGCAACATTAACAATATATAATTAAACCAGTTCTGAAGTCATGCAGCATTAACAAAATATAATTTAACCAGTTCTGAAGTCATGCAACATTAACAAGACATAATTTAACCAGGTCTGAAGTCATGCAACATTAACAAGACATAATTTAACCAGTTCTGAAGTCAAGCAACATTAACAAGATATAATTTAACCAGTTCTGAAGTCATGCAACATCAACAAGATATAATTTAACCAGTTCTGAAGTCATGCAGCATTAACAATATATATTTAAACCAGTTCTGAAGTCATGCAACATTAACAAGATATAATTTAACCAGTTCTGAAGTCATGCAACATTAGCAAGATATAATTTAACCAGTGCTGAAGTCATGTAACATTAACAAGATATAATTTAACAAAATTTGAAGTCATGCACCATTAACAAGATATAATTTAACCAGTTCTGAAATCATGCACCATTAACAAGATATAATTTAACCAGTTCTGAAATCATGCACCATTAACAAGATATAATTTAACCAATTCTGAAGTCATGCACCATTAACAAGATATAATTTAACCAGTTCTGAAGTCATGCAACATTAACACTATATAAGTTAACCAGTTCTGAAGTCAGGCAATATTAACAAGATATAATTTCACCAGTTTTGAAGTCAGGCAACATTAACAAGATATAATTTATCCAGTTCTAAAGTCAGACAACATTAACAAGATATGATTTAACCAGTTCTGAAGTCAGGCAACATTAACAAGATATAATTTAACCAGTTCTGAAGCCATGCACCATTAACAAGATATCATTTAACCAGTTCTGAAGTCATGCACCATTAACAAGATATAATTTAACCAGTTCTGAAGTCATGCACCATTAACAAGATAAAATTTAACCAGTTCTGAAGTCATGCACTATTAACAAGATATAATTTAACCAGTTCTGAAGTCATGCACCATTAACAAGATATAATTTAACCAGTTCTGAAGTCATGCAACATTAACAAGATATAATTTAACCAGTTCTGAAGTCAGGCAACATTAACAAGACATAATTTCACCAGTTTTGAAGTCAGGCAACATTAACAAGATATAATTTAACCAGTTCTGAAGTCAGGCAGCATTAACAAGATATGATGTAACTGGTTCTGAAGTCAGGCAACATTAACAAGATATAATTTAACCAGTTCTGAAGTCATGCAACATCAACAAGATATACTTTAACCAGTTCTGAAGTCATGCAACATTAACAAGATATAATTTAACCAGTTCTGAAGTCAGGCAACATTAACAAGATATAATTTAACCTGTTCTGAAGTCATGTAACATTAACAAGCTATAATTTAACCAGTTTTGAAGTCATGCACCATTAACAAGATATAATTTAACCAGTTCTGAAGTCATGCAACATTAACAAGATATAATTTAACCAGTTCTGAAGTCAGGCAATATTAACAAGATATAATTTAACCAGTTCTGAAGTCATGCAACATTAACAAGATACAATTTAACCAGTTCTGAAGTCATGCAACATTAACAAGATATAATTTAACCAGTTCTGAAGTCATGCACCATTAACAAGATATAATTTAACCAGTTCTGAAGTCATGCAAGGCCTACATGGTAGGAAATGGTCAGCTAGTGGGGTTTACAATGGAGGTGGGAAGGGGTCTATCTGTATGGATGGCAGGCAGTGGTTAAGCCACAGCAGATTTTGATAAGGAGTACTTACTTACTGAGTGAGGTTTAAACCCAAAGCATCCACAATATGTTTACTTTTAAATGGCTTAAATATCATTTCAAAAAATAATTGGTCTACTTTTTTCACCTGTAAATCCATTAATGTGATGTCATTTTCATTTTTCTTCAATGTATGGGTTCAGATCCGATCCTTGGGTTCGACACTGCCACATATTTCAGACTTAGATCTAGCTCTCGAGCTCTTCCATGTACCTATAATACTCTGCTGTATTACCAAAGCCCCAAATCTCATTTGCCACATTTGTGAACAGATGCAGATTTCCATAGCTTTCAAGCAATTTTTGGTTTTGTGAGTAAAACTTTAGTAAAATTTCTTTAATCTTCTATTTTAAATTTCCTCCTTTTTCTTTTTCTCATTTTTTTGCTGGTGTTAGGTTGCCTTCAGTTCTACTACATTAAATAGTTATGTTTTTTACCATTCTTGGCATTCCCTTTCTACCCTTCTTATAGGGGTATTTTTCATTTTACCATTGCTGGTAGTTTAAACTTATCTACTGTTAGTAAAAAAAAAAAAAAAAACAGTATTCCTGGTTTCTCCTTGTTGTTGCTGTTTTTCTTTTTGTGTTATTTCTGCATTTTGTTTCTCTGCTGCCATGTCCGAGAAACCCACAGGGTTTGAGAAGTACACTTCTTGTGGGCATAAAATCTTGAATTTGGATGACCACAAGGAGTGCATATATTTATTCGGGGCTGATCATCTGGAAACTAGTTGCAAGATTTGTTCAACCTTTAATTCAAGAACCTTAGTGGATTGATGCAACAAGCCCATTTTGACGGGACTTCTACCATCTACTTCTTGTTCTCAAACCCCTCTGGACACAGTAAATCAGCTTCCTTGGAGCATAGGAAGCAGTCTCCTCTGAAGTTCCCCAGGTTTTCCTCAGAGCCTCCTTCAAAATCTAGAATGACTTTGTATCCTACGCTTCTGGACCCTAAGTTCAGATCACTGGATCTGAAGCCTTCAGATCCTAGACCATCTATTGCAGTCATTACAATAAATCCAACTACAGTACCCTTGAATCCCAGTGCTTTGGATCCTAAACAGGGTACTTTTTATAGGGGTACTGCACCAAAATATTTTATAAAACCCATTTCTCCTATCCCACCTGTGAGGTTGATTCAGACACTCAAGAAACACTCTAGACCTCCTTCCATTTCCTCTTGTGTCATCCAGGAGTTTGTCAGAAGCAGACCAGGAAAGGATGATGAGAAAGTTCCTCAGAGAGTAGATTCAGATGAGGGGCCTTACCAGCTCCTTCCCCTAGTGGATCACTGAGTATGCCTACAACTTCTGTAACCATGTTTTCTCCTTGTCCAATCCAGTCTGTGGTTTCAGAGTTCCAGGATCTGCAATCCCCAAGGTATCCAGTGTCAGATCCAAGGAAAGCTTCTTACTCCACTCTGATAATTTCCTTGACCAGTTCTGCTCTGATGCCATCAGATCAGAATGGGTCTCGGAGCTGAAGTGTCAGCATCAGGTCTTGGGGAATGGGCGTAGCTCCAATTTTGTCAGATCCATCCCTTCCTGTTGGAGCTTTGGCCCTTGACAACTTGGATCTGGTTCTACCCCTGAGGCCCAGATTTGGGGAGGCTCTGGGTATACATTCCTTGGGATTTTCAGCTCTGAGGATGTGAATTGGGGCTTCTTCTGATCCATCTGGCTTTGAGGTGGTAGAAAGGGCTTTTTCTCCCCACAGAGAACTGCTCTCTCATGTTTTAGATCCAACTTCCTTCCCCCATCTGGTCCTAGCTCTGAGCAGCACAGACCTATTCACAAGGTCAGCTAGAATCAATAAGTGTGCAACCTGTTCCTGTGGAGTAACTTCTCCTCTCTTCTAAGACTTTACTTGAGCATGCAACAGAGGCTGTTCACTAGAAGAGAACATGCAAAAGGAGACACATTAACTCCCCCTTGGAGTATCTTACAGAGAATACTGATTTTGATGAAGGTTGACAGGTCACCCAGGATGCAGCCTGATGACATCTCCTTTGGAGATAGCCTACAGATCCTGAAACAGAAAGGTGGTTTGTCTTCCCAAAACCCCTCACCAGAAGAATTGGCAATTTTGAATGATTTTGGTCCTGGTCTATCTACATCTTGGATTACCCCCTGGTGGATGAACTTATTGATTTAGTTGCCTGCTGAGCTTGGAAAGGAGCCAGACATCACTGAACTCATCCCTAAGAGACCCGACAAATTTTTGGCACCCCCTTCTGATAAACCACACTGGAGCAAAGGGGTCCCTGTAGATGCTATGGTGGTGATGGTGGTGGCAACAGCCACTAAGAAGGAGCTAGTGGAACAGAGCTCTATTGTTCATCCACATAACAGGGAGTCTAGAGCATCGGACAAACAGGAAAGTAAGTTTTTGCCTCAGAAATTTTGCTCTGAGGTCACTTAATTACCTGACACATTTCACTTATTTTCAGGGAGATTTGACTAAGGAATTTTTGAATACTCTCTCAGAGTCCATGTCTGCTGAGGACTTAAAGAAATCCTCTCATCTGGCCACTCTTTTGCTCATATCCAATGCTTCAATGAGGTTTGTCTCTTACACAGCTGAAAACACCTCATGAGCAGTCAGTTCTGTCATTGCCATAAGGAGACATGCCTGGATGCAGCTTTGTGACTTCAAGGAACCTTTTAAGGTGTCTTTTATTAATGCCCCTTTTGATAAAACTTCCCTGTTTGGGCCATCATTTAAAGACATGCTAACTCACAGTGAGAAAGAGGGAAAGACTCAGTCTGCTGTAGGACGATTTTCTATGCATCAATGAACCTTTTCTAGCAATCAAAGAGGCAGTAAGAAGATATAGGTCTGCAACTTTCAGGGTCCTTTCCAAGATCCATGCAGTGACAATTCTTACAGAGGCAGAGGGGAAATTTCAATGGCAGACATCATCTTAGAGGCAGAGGAGGTCCGCAAACTCAGGGCTTTCAGGATTTTTTCTTGGACAGGTCTTTTCAGTGCTCCTGAAGTGCTGTCCAAATGTCCAACTCTGGAAGAAATCAGGGGTCAAGTGTCCTCGCGACCAGATGCCTGAGCAAATATAACACAAGATACTTGGGTGCTAAGCATAATATCCAAAAAGTAAATGTAACACACTCCAACCATAAACTGTTATAAAAAGTCAGACAGAAGTCAGTTAGATCCACATATGATTTATGGTTTTTGGATCTAACTGACTTCTATCTGACTTTTTATAATATCCAACAAGGTTTATAGAAGCAAGTGGAAAAGATTCTCTCTTTGGGCTTTAAATAAAGAAATCAACCCTTTTATATACCATTTTCACTTCTTCCTTGTCCCAAATGGAAGAAACTTCTCAACATTCCACCCAGTCAGAGGAAGGCAGCAGCACGAGAGATTCTGAAGCTGTTAGACAAAAGAGTCATCCAAAAGGTCCCTCAAGACCAGATAGGATTCAGAGCTTATTCATGCTTCTTTTTAGTGCCAAAGGAACAGGGGACCTGAAGCCTATTCCATATCTAAGCAATTTAAATCAGTTTGTAAAGAAAGCAAAGTTCCAAATGGTCATGATCCAATCCATTCTGCATTTTCTTTGCAAGGATGACTGGATGTGTTCTATAGATTTTCAGGACGTGTACTACCACATCAAAATAGACAGGCAATCCAGAAGACATATTCACGTTTGGCTAGGTGACAGTTATTACCAATTCAGAGCTCTGCCCTTTGGACTCACCACAGCCTCCAGGGTGTTTACCAAGTGCATAGCACTGGAGGCAGCTCATTTGAGACTCAAAGGATTCCAGGAATTTTCCTATCTAGACGATTGGCTCCTTACCACCCCCTCCAAACATCTACTTTTACATGCCAGGAACTATTTGCTCCAAATTTGCAACTCTTTGGGCATAAGTATAAATCATGCCAAGTCAAATATGAACCCAGTGCAATGCCTGGAGTTCATCAGTGTTCATTTAGACATAATGAAACATATAGTATCCTTACCTTAGCACTGTATCTCTACAATAAGGATGCAAGTTCATTTTCTTCTTACTCATTCAAGTCCTTTGGCAAGGTCAGTGCTGTCAGCACTAGGTTCCATGGCAGTGGTCATTGCATTACTTCTTTTGGCATGCTTTTCTATGCAAGTTCTACAATGGACACTAGTTGTGCAATGGTCCATTCTCTACCAACCTCCATCCTATCCAGTCAGGCTTATCCTGATTTGCAAAAGACACATCGGTTGGTGGGTGCAATCCAATGATCTACATCTAGGCAGACCCTCTGTCCTTCCAGCTGCTATGCCCACACTGACCATGGATGATTCTCAATTGGGGTGGGGGGACATTTCTTGGGAAGAACTGGCCAAGGCACGTGGTGCCCCCAGGAGACCAAGTTGCATATCAACATCCTGGAAATGAGAGCAATCCTATTAGCACTGCAGGCCTTTCAAGATGCTCTTCCCTTCAGAATGATTACAATTCAGACCAATAACATGTCTGTCATCCGGTACATCAACAAACAGGGAAGGATCTGATCTTACCCTTTTGAAGACATATCATGAGAGTATGAGAATGGGCAATCTCTTCAGACCATTTTCTAGTTGCGATGCACATTCTGGAAAAAAACATTGTGTTAGTGGACAAGCTCAGCAGATCCATTCTAATGCCCCATGAGTGGTCTCAATCAATCTGTGGCAGAGATGATCTTGCAATGTTGGGGTGGACTTTTCTTTGACCTATTGCCACTCCCCTCAACAACAAGTGCCGCAAGTACTTCCCTCTGATCTCTCCTCAGGGAGAGTCACTGAGAGATGCTCTGATTCACACTTGGCCCCCCTTACCCAAATTCCCAAATTCTTACAGAAAACAGACTGAAGAGCTCAGTCATCTTCATTGCTCCTTTCTGGTCTCAGCAAGAATGGTTCCTCTTCCTACGGTCTCATCTTTGTTATCATCCATGGATACTGGAGCTCACTCTGCATCTTCTGTCACACCCATCAGGAATCAATCATCCCAACATTCGAGTCCTAAGACTAACTGTATGGTTTCTCCACTTCCAATAATTAGTTAGACAGCCCAGGCTTTCTCTTCCCGTATGCAATATTATTTTGGCTTCTCAAAAAGAATCACCCAAAAATGTTTACCGAAGCAAGTGGAAAAGATTCTCTCTTTGGGCTTTGAATAAAGACATCAACACTTTTTTTGCCATGGTTGCCATCATTTTACAATTCTTAACAATGCTGGTTGAGGAAGGAGCAAGTTTTTCTACTATTAATCTTCAACTAGCAGCTATCTTCAATTTTCATACTGGCAACAGACATGCTTCTTTGACTTCTTCCCAATTATGTAAAACTTTCTTGAAAAGAATTTTTCTTCTAAGACCACCCATTAAAGATCCCTCTCTACCTTGGGATCTAACAGTTGTGCTGCAAGGACTAACTGAATAGACCTTTGAGCCTTCAGCTAAATCCAATCTGAAGTTTCTATCAAGGAAAACAGTTTTCTTGGTAGTTATCACCTCTGCAAAGAGAATATCTGAACTCCAGGCTCTTTCTTTTAAATCTCCATAAGGACAGGGTCTCCTTATAGAGTAACCCTTCTTTTTTACCTAAAGTGGCTTCAGAGAATAACATTAACCAATCCATTTATTTACCAGTCTTCTTTCTAAATTTTACCAATAAAGGAGAATACATGCTATACCTCCTGGATGTGCACAGACAATTACGGTTTTATCTTTATATGACAAAATAATTCTGAAAATCAGATCAAAGTCACTCTAGCTAAATGGATAACAGATTGTATCTCTTGGGTTTATTCACACAAAGGCATGACATTACCTAAGCCTTCCAAGGCTCATTCACCCAGATCCATGGCCACTTCATCTACGTTTTTGTTCCAGAACATCTATTGATGACATTTCTGCTGCAGCTACATGGTCCAGTGCTCATACCTTTGTCTCTCATTACAAATTGGATATTATTTCTAGAAATAGGGCCTTCTTTGGTTCAACATTGCTTTGGAATATCCTTGCATGAAGGCCAACCAGAGCAGCATAGCTGGAGACCCTGTCCCATATGTTGAAGAAGAATAAAAAGGACAACATCAAATTTAAAAATTATGTTTTAATCATAACTAGGTATCTGTGTTGTCCATTTTAATTCTTCCTCAATTACCCTCCCATCCATCACCATCCAAAACTTCTTGATTGGCCTATTGGACTGTATTGGAACCTACAGTTCCAGGTTTGACCCTGTCTTTCTTTCTTTATCTCCTGTCTCTGTTAATACTATGGAGACTAGGCAGCAAACTTGATCTGGGGCTTTGGCGATACAGCAGAGCATTATGGGTACAGGGAGGAGCTGGATATCGGGATCCTAAGTCTGAAATAAATGACAGAGTCAGATCCATGGATCAGATCTGAAGCCATACATTGAGAAAGAATGAAAATGGACACTATAGACACCCACCTATGATGAGAACATAAGTTTTAATTTTGCAACAAATGAATTTATTATATGTGGCTTTATTTTGTAGGGTTTAACATGCATGTTGCTCATCTTATGTATATCTGTCTTATTTGCTTTACTGCAGTCCATTTTACTGAAGCTGACTCAGTGGATGAGCTGCCAACAAAAAATTTCTTACATGGGTAAAAAAGTCCCATCCTCCCACCAACACAGAGGCAGTTGCATCCAGTGCACCCATTTAGTTACAATTATCACTGAGTTTATCTAAGTGTGTGTGTGTGTGTGTGTGTGTGTGTGTGTGTGTGTGTGTGTGTGTGTGTGTGTGTGTGTGTGTGTGCATTTGTATCTGTGTGTGTGTGTGTGTGTGTGTGTGTGTGTGTGTGTGTGTGTGTGTGTGTGTGTGTGTGTGTGTGTGTGTGTGTGTGTGTGTGTAGACGTATGCATGTGTATCTGTGTGTGTGTGTGTGTGTGTGTGTGTGTGTGTGTGTGTGTGTGTGTGTGTGTGTGTGTGTGTGTGTGCGGTAGGGGTGTATTTACAAACACATTCACCAAATCTCATTCAGTTTATCAGGCACAAGTGACTGGGCAATACCAAGGTAGTGACTGATGAAATGAAGAGCTACCTTTTAACATATATTAAAATAATTCTGTATTCTGCCATTTTACAACACATAACTGTGCAGCCACAAATTATTCCAGTGGCTTGTAGTATTTATGTTCAGTGTTGATGAACTGTTAATGGATGGTAATTATTTTATTTATTTATTTTATTTACAATTTGATTACCGGGTAGGTGATCTATCTACCAATCCTTTTCAGTCATGACCTGGGTACAAACGTACATTAACAAATATCTGTAAGCACAGTAATCAATAAATGAAGCATAGCATGCTGAGCAGATACATAAGCATTTTCAGTATTTACAACAGTTACAAAGCAGTATTGGTTGGCTGAACAGCTTGCATGTTTGTGTGCGAGCAGCATGATTTGTTGTAACGCTTTATTGATACTTGCCATGTCATATATTTTTAAGTGAATTGCTATGTTGTCACAATCTCGCTCTGTCTCTCTATAACAAAATATAACATCAGTACTTGTATTTGTCCCACAAATTGACAACTAAAATTCCCTCTCAGTCTCATTCCCATTGCCTGCACTCTTTCTCATAAATCACTTTTGACTATCACCCTCCTTTATTTTCTCTAAGAAACTTCCACAACCCTTTCACTAACTCTTATGATCAAGTCAGACATACAGTTATCTCTCACTTACTTTGATAGTATCGTCCATCGATCAATGTCTTATCTTAATGTAAAGATCCAAGCTGCTTATATAAAATTTGTTACAGATAACTACTTTTCAAATCAAATGTACTGTATTATCCTGTCCTTTATCAGTCTATATACAACCTATTCTATTAACCATGTATTTTATTGTAAATCACGGATGTAAATATTATTTAATCTGCATAAGTGAGCTGAAAACAATATTGTTCTTAAAATGAAACTGTTAATTAAAAATGTTATGTAATGGAGGTTTTCTTCCTGGGTCTCCACTGAAAATGTATTACACCCATTCCTAGTCACCGAAGACAAATACATACATGCATACATAAACTGCCAGAATTTCACTACATTAGATTTTGCTTTGCTCTTTTTTTAATTTCTCCAAATCTTGTGAGTTTCTAATACTATGATGGAAATTAACCCCATTCCTAAGTCGAAGTATGATTAAAGTTCATGAAATTAGTATTGTTTCAGTCTTTGATGTCAGCCAAAAGTACTCTTTGCATCAGCCGCAATGCGTCCAGTAATGACTCCTTCTGCAATTTGTATGGGGTTTACATGAACTGGTAACATATCTAAATACAATTGTAGATTCTTTTTTATAAGACCCGTTGCTCCTACTACTATTGGAACTGTCTGAGTATCTTTCTTCCACATTGCTCTTGTTTCTGTCTGCATATCCTGATATTTTATGACTTTGTGTCTCTCTGTATGCAAGACACTGTAGTCACTGGGTGTGGCGATTTCAATGAGCAATGCTACGTTTGTCTTCTTTTCTTGGACTATATCTGTTTTTCTAGCATCTATCTTTTGAACTTTAGTAATGGGTGATATGAACTTCATAATTTTCTATGATGCTTTGTGGCTCATTTCCAGTGTTTTTCAGCCACTTCAAAAGCATAATGTTTGCACAATCCCCAGTGTAATAGTCTTGCCACATTATTATGCCTTTCAGTATACATGCCTTCTGCCATTAGTATGTCACAACCAGCAACAAGGTGTGCAACTGTTTCCAATTTGGTTTTACAAAACCTACATTTGTCTGTTTCTCCCACATATTCAATAGACTTTGTAAACCAGTGTGTATGTATCCCACTATCTTGGGCTGCCAATATTAACCTTTCATCTCTTAGTTTAAATTCACCTCTCATTAACCATTCCTGCGTTCGTTCCTGATCAATGAGGTTCTACCAGAAGTTTTTATATACTTGCAACTATATTTATGCTTTTTCCACATTTTTTGCCTTCTCATCTGGTCCTTCACCTTATATTCTTTCTTTTGTTTTTTTGCACATTCAGTTGCTGCCTGATTTTTATCTGTTTCTGATTTGATTTCTATTCTTGCTTAACGCCGATATGCTTCTGCTAAATTAAACAGAGAAGTCATCTTAGATTTTTTTTTCTCCTCATGTTTCAAAACTTTCACTACATTTGGGTCTTGTGAGGTCAGCCAAATATGTGTGGAGTCCCACAATTGCAGATGTATACATGTAATCAGTTTCAAGGTGGCCCGCCCCTTCTTTGGAACAGGGAATATATAATCTTGGTATACAGTGATTTTTATAAATCGTTTGGTGAACATGAAGCATCCTTCTTGTTTTCCTATCTAATCTATCCAACACATTTTGGGCCGGTCAATCATTCCAAAACTGTAAGTTAGGACAGGAACAACTAATTGCTTTATACCTTGAATTTTGTTCCTAGGTGTCAACGCTGTTTTAATCGCATTTGTTCATGTTTTATTGTTGATCCTTAATCAATTCCCAAACATTTAAATACTCCCTCTTGCTCAATTTCTTTTATATCACATTCCAACTGATGCTTTCTTGGTGCTACAGTTTTTCTGCTTTAAAGGTTGCTTTTGCACACTTATCATGACCAAATGACATTCTTATATCATCTGAAAAAGTTTTGAAAACCTGCAGTTGTGCTTTCAGTTCCTCATCTGATCAGCTATAAAGTTTTTAATCATCAACAAAGAGAAGATGAGAAGTCCTCACACTTTATTGTTTACTAGGAGCCAAATTGTAGCCATGGCCTAAGCTGTTAAGTAAAAAGCTTAATGGGTTAAGGGCAAGGCAGAATAGCAACGGTGACAGAGAATCACCCTGGAATATCCCCCTTTGAATTTTTATCCCTGGGATAATAATCTGTCCTTTATCATGGCTTAATTGCAAAGTGGTCTACCATTGTTTCATGGTAACTGTAATGTAGTTGATCAGTTTAGAGTGTATCTTATACATTTTTAAGTACTCTTTTACCCATGAATGTGGGATACTATCAAATGCTTTTTTGTAGTCAATCCATGCCATACTTAAATTCTTGTCCTTTTTACAGTTCTCCAGTATGACTTTAACAACAAATGATCCTTTGTTCCATATGACTTTCTTTTATTGCCCTTGTGTTCTACTGCCATAATTGAGTTTTCTTCTAAATGACTATAAATTCTGTCAGCATCAATTCCCATGTATAGTTTATACATCATCAGAAGACAAGTTATTGGTCTATAATTTTTAGGGTAGCTTGCAGGTTCACTCTTAAGTAGGAGCATTGTTTTGCCTGTTGTTAGCCAGGCTGGTGTCTGTTCGGGGTGCGCATATAAATAGTTCTTACTCATGGCTAAATCTTCATGCAAAGATGTTAATACTTTTAACCAAAAGTTAGGTACTGCATCTGGGCCTTGGGTTTTCCAATTAGAGGCTTTTCTTAACTTTGTTTCAATCTTTCTGACTCTTACTTCATCCCATTTCATATCCTGCACCTTTAAACTTCTTATTCCTTCTTTACTTCTTCGATCCATTTAACATCTTTGCTATGTTCCACAGGATCTTCATAGATGCTTCTCCAAAATGTATCTATTTCCTCTTTTTTTGGCAGCCTTTCAATTCCTTTTACCTTATTTCCCAATTCTCTATAAAATTTTTTTGGGTCATCAGTAAATTGCTTATTTTGTATTTTTCCTTTATATTTATCTGTGTTTCTTCTATGTTTTTCTGCCTGTGCTGAAATTGTAGTTTATTTGCGATAGTGCATGATAAATCCTAGTCTGTTCTAATAGTGCACATTGCTTTTATCACATCTATCTTTCTTAGTATTTTTGTTGATCTATTCCCTCTTCTATTGCTTTTAACAGAGACACTTCTTATCTTAATTGCTTTATAGTTTTCTTTATTTGATACTTCCATGATGGTATTCGATTTCTCCTCTTCCTTTCCCTCACTACCCTGTGTTCTTGTGGTAGAACTTTATTAGTTATTAATTTAGCAGTACAGTAATATATCCTGTTTACTTCTGTTATATCACATGGATCTCTATGGATAGCCCTAATTACGGCATTCATTTGTTTTATCAGCCTTCTGACTTTTTGGGTTTTATTGACCTTTTGCAGTCTATTTCTCTCATTGATCTTAATATATCTATCAATGTCTATTAAATCAAGCAACTCTTCTCTTAGCTCATTTTCTTGCAAACTGAGGGCACATTCCTTGTTTTCCATTTCTTGCGGGCATTCTATAGAAAGTTCTATAGCATCTTCCTATGGCACCTTCTCTTCAATTACATCCTGTGCCTTCCGTTGCTCTGTCATATGGGAACTCACTGGCCTATCACTCCTTAACATTAACTGCATCAGAGTTTCCAGTTTCCTGTTCCTTTCCTTGCTGTCCAGCTTCAAATGAATGTTTATACCAGTTTCCTGTGGAAAGCTCCAAAATATCAGCGTTCTACCTCGACTACACCTTCGCTGGCGAATAATACTGCCGGCATTCAGGAGGCTGAACTTTCACCGAGAACTTCTGCTGCTATGTCAGCTCGGAACCAGGGAACAATGTCTAATTGAACCTCAGTTCATCAGGGGCAACAACCGCGAGTTACGACAAGTACGGCTCCGGTTGCACAAGGGCAACAGCTACAATTGCCAAGGAGTTTCCAAGGTTCTTCTTACCCAGTGGATAACGTGGGTGCTCCTAGTTTACCACGGACCTGCAACATTGGTAATAAGTCGAATTCACCATGGCTTCAACCTAGTGCCTCTGTTAATGCATCGGAAGAGGGTGTATTTGCTACACCAGGGTTACTAGAGCTCAACAAGTAGCTTTCTGTTGATTTTTCTTTTTCTAAAGCCACACACACGAACTCGGACATCCTGGAACAAGATAAAGGTAACAGTACTTCATTTACAGATATAGTGGATAAGCTGAAACTTTTTGACAGCCACCTAGTTAAAATGAAAAAGTTGCAGTTAGAAATAGCTTATTTTCGGGAATGCCTCGCAAGCAAATTAGTGCCAAAAGGCCTGAGGCATTACCAATTTCCTACGGGTTTGGTAGCGAATTCTACATTTCATAAGGAATTAGTAGAGTTGTTTGACCAGCAGGGGCTACAATTGTTGGAACTCATGATTAAACACTACACTTTGTGGGTGGAAGATCTCAACACAAGAGTAGTGGAACTTGATAAGAACATTAAACTGGATGTTGATTTCTATAGATATAAATATGAATAACTTGATTGTTCACCAGCATAGATGAATATCTGGCTAAACTGAAGAGTAATAAAATGAAGAAACTAGATTGGGACAGTAAAGCTTATAGGGAGGGGGTTGCTTATCCAACCCCTTCCGCAGCTCAAGTCTGGCAACACAATCATCCAGTGTCTAATTTACACAATGATTTTGCCTCTGTCAATGTAGAAAACAACCGACCCCACTGCATGAATGACAATACACCATCCTTAATTACCAATACATCTAACTTTGGCAACAAAAATGAGCAACAAGAATTAATGAGGAGTGAAAGGTTACTCCACCTCCAACAGGATCAGAACAGTAATGGTCAAGTTAATCAGTATTCAAATTTTCGATCAACCAACACCACAGGGGCCAGACCAAAACAGCAGAACAACTATCAGGGGAAGAAACAACAGAGGAAACAAAACAAATGGAAAACTTAACAGACTATGGTAGCTTAAGTCCAGCCTTAGGAGCAATCAGCTCAGTGCCTCCAACTGGTGTATTATCACCAGTTGATATAGACGGTAATGGCTTAACAAGCGACAACATGGACCTCACTGACTGTAATGTTTTCAATGAATGGTCGACACCTAAACCCATGATTATTACTAATCAGGCTGGTGACTTTAATGTTTATAATTTCTCATCTGCTGTGATACCTCCGGACATCGTAGATTTTTTGTCAAAAGGTTATACGTATGTCCCTGAGCAGAAACCTAATATAGTTAACACAATCATCGACCTTAAAGTTTTCACCAGGAAGCTTAACTTTAATTTAATGATGGGTGGTGTAGACAAAAATTTTGAAACTTCACAATTTTATATTCCTAGTACATTTAACCCTCCCTTACATCCTTTATTATTAGTTTTTGAACAACTTTGTGAGTTAGACATTAGGCAGAGTATTAATAAGAGATCCCAGGTCACAAGCAAACAAAGCACTAACTTATTCGAGCTTGAATGTCTTGAATATTTGAACTCTCAAGACATCCGTATTTGTAAGCCAGATAAAGGCGGTGGCTTGGTAATTTTTAATAACTTCGATTATGTAGATAGGATGAATTTATTATTAGACAATCAAGCTTATGCTATCAGTTCTAGATCTGAAATAAATAAATCATATAACTGTATAAGAAACAGCATAGAAGATCTGTTTATAGAAGGGAGAATAGAACAGAATATTTATAATTATATGTACACCACCTACCCAAGATATACTTACATGTTTGGAATACCAAAAATATACAAGGATATTATGAATCCACCTATGCGCCCACTAGTTGATGGTAGAGGCTCACCTACATACCCTTGTGCTAAAGTGATTGATGTTATTTTACAAAAATATCTAAGTAAAGAGCAGCAAATATGTAAGGATCCTTGGTCATTCCTGAAAAACCTGGACAATTTGGAGTTTAAGACAGAATACAACTTCCTCACAGTGGATGTGAGGAACTTGTATACATGCATACCCCAAGACATAGCTATAGAATGGGTGAACCTGCTGCTAGTTAAGCACAGAGCTTCTGTAGGTGAGGTGACACTGGTATTAGAACTGTTGGAAATTGTACTGTTTAACAACTTTTTCATGTTTGGTGACAATTTTTTTCTCCAAAAAATCAGAGTAGCTATGGGTTCCCCTTGTGGAGCCAGCATAGCGAACTCCGTTATGGAATATTGGGAATTTGAATATGTCTTTAAGAACACAAGGATTACAGACATGATTATTTACTACACAAGGTATTTGGATGACATTTTTATCCTGTTTAAGGGTGATGTTGAAACAAGTAAGTTCATAGTTCGAACATTTAATGAATCAACACAATTCTTGCAATTCACAGCCACCTTCAACGAGGAAGTTACAGCATATTTGGATATACTGTTATCCAAGAATTTAGAGCAAGGATGCTATGTTGCCAAGATTTTTAGGAAGAGTTCATTTTCCAACTCGTTTTTACATTTTTCCAGCTGTCACCCTCACTACCAGAAGTGCTCCGTAGTAAAAGGGCAACTAGTGCAAGCTGCAGGAATAGTTAGCCTTGACCAGGAATTTATGGAGGAATGCCAACTGTTAAATCCATGTTTCTACATAGGGGCTACCCGTTAAAGCTACTGGATGAATTAATAACAGAAGTCCAGCATAAAAGAATCAACGGCACATACAAACCTTTATTAAGGGTTAAACCTAGTATTAACAACTTAGAGGTACCAAATTATGTGTTGGACACAAATGGTAATATGTCACGCAGGTTTACCATAGATACCCAGGGTGAAGTGAGGCTTATCACCACCTTTAATGTATATAGCTATATTTTCTTGGACATTATTAAGAAAAATCGGGGCCTATTTAGGACCAACTCCTCTATTTACACTAAAATGGGAGGTTTACCAAAGACAATATTTAGGAGGGGTAGGAACCTCAAGAATCTACTTGAGCAACAACGAAAGCCCAAGTCAAGAATCCCGGGAATGTTTAAATGTCAAAATTGCAACTATTGCAAATTTGTAGACAATATTTATCTGGTGTCAGTAAATGGTTTCTATATCAAACTGAAATTAAGATTTAATTGTAACATGAAAATGGTGGTCTATATAGCAATATGCCAAAACTGTCCTGCTTTTTATGTGGGTAAAACGGAGCGTAAGCTCCGTGAGAGAACTTATGAACACCAATACACTATTAATAAAAAGAAACAAGATAATGCATTGGCAAAACATGTTCAGCTCAATTTAGACCATAAGTTTAAATTTTCAGTAATAGACCAGATTAACTCAGACGTAAGGGGTGGACCAGCACCACTATGTCTGGAGGAGTTGGAATTATTTTGGCAAATCAGATTAAATGCTTATAATTTCCCTGGATTAAATGAAACATGTTCCATCAGTAGCATTCTTAAACTTAAGAGTCTTAGATGGTGATGAGCTGTCTATTTTTAGAATATCTGTTAGGGAACATAAAAATGACAAATTGATTTGAATTGTATAGTTATAATGTAAGCATGTTTAGGAACACCCCTTCAGAATTTGTTTGCATTTGCCAAGTATTAGCAGGTAGGACAATTTATGCTAAGTGTATAAAGTACTTTAATAGGGCACCAATACGTCAACATTTTTGTATTTTTGGATACTTGTTAATACACTATTATTAACCGGTCGAAACATCGAGCACAAGTTAAGAAATCATGTAATTATCAGACAATATGTATATTTTTCAGTACTAAATGATATATTTATATTTAAAAAAATTTTACATATACATATATATTTTTATATTTGTATTCACTTGTAATTGGTTGTTTTTAAGAGCAATGCTTGGAAAAAAAGGTAGAAACGTTGTTTAATGATGATTGGCTTGGTTATAATTAGTTTAATCACAGTGACTATTTAAACCTGTGCTAAGAGATTTTAACTTTTAGATCGTTTGTTCTGAAGAAGTTTGCTAAAGACAGCAAACGAAAAGTGCTTCAACTTATTAAATCCTTTGATTACAGTCAGTTGGTTTTGTGCTCTTGACTCTTTCAGTGACTTTATTTCTTGGTTTGCTTCTTATAAAATGTTAATATATATTTCCACAAAATGGCTGACATGGGGCTTGCCATATTAATGGAATCTTCTTTTCATACTTGCGTTTCCTTTTTCCAGAATCAATTTCAAGTCCAATTTATGCCAGTCATGCTAGACATAAGGAAATAATGTTGTTGTCTTATCCCACTGAGGTACAATTGAAGTGTTTGGTTCAGTGGCATCTTATACACCTTCTATAACAGGTACAGTAAACCCTCGGTTAACCGACACCCATGGGGATTGGTAGATGCCAGATAACTGTAGTTTCTGGTTGCTTGAGAGTTAGTTTTGCGATCTCAGAGTTGGTATATTTAGTTAGGGGGGGGTGGGGCAAAGCCCCCCATGTCGGTAGGTTTTCATTGCTTTGGTGTTAGTGTGTTTGCAGGATTGAGATTCTTTTCACCTCTTTTATGGTACATGAAAATGTTTTGTTTACCAAACTAAACTATGCTACTTTTTTCACATTTAATTTGAGACTATTGTCCTTGGACCATTTGTAAACATGGTCTAACCAATGTTGGAGCAATTGTGAATCAATGGAAGATTGAATAACAACATCCAATTTAATTCAATTTCATCTCGTCAAGAAATGTTCTTTTTTGACTCTTTGATGTAACGACAAGAGTGTCACATTCCAAGAAAACTTAATCTAAACTTCATTTACTCTGTTTCCAGACTGTGCCTTCTTCTGCAGTTTCCCTTCATGCCATTCTGGAATTTTGTGAGATTTTACATTGTTTCTTTTTCCTATTTGTCATCATCTTTTACATTAGATAGGCAGTTTGGGGTTGGGGTACATCAGAACACAGGAAATGAATAGTTACATCTCAGACATCTGTTTCCTGTTTATTCACCAATTCTGGCTGCTTTAATCTAGCTAACTATAGCAATAGTAAAAAAACAGTATTGAAGTACATTGGAGATTACAAACTCAATCTTTTTAAGTGCTATATGTCAGTCGCAGATGATGAGCTATACATCTGTGTTAAATAGCACAGTGTCTCATTAGTTAAGGTCTCTGCCTCATAATTTCAGAGTTTTGAGTTCAATCCTGATATGTAATTAGAGACTGTATGTTCTTTCCACCATTGTATTGATTTTCTCTGAGTACAACGGTCCCCTCCCTCCAAAATAAAATTAAAAAAAATATATATGACTAGCTACTCTAAAGTGCTTGTATATATTGCATATTACTTTTAATGGGCATGCCTTCGCTGAAGGTTGGGCATTGGGCTGGCAACTCGGCACCATAAAAATCGACTGCCAATCATTAGCGGACTGGAGTCCTGCTGTGGCAACCCCTAACTGGGAAAAGCCAAAAAGACAAACAACAACAGCAACTTTTAACCTTGCCTTTGTGGCCTGATTTGTTGCAGAAAATGGTGTGTGAAGACCAGTTCACTTATCTGGTTAACAAATGAATAAATTAAATTAAAATAGTGTGAGTTGTAACTGTTGTCCTTAACTTAAATTAGAACAAGTACACTAACAAGTCTTTGGGCAGCCTGCAGCAGTTAGTGTTCCGCCTCACAGCAAGAGGTACTCCGGTTCGATCCTCGGCTGGGGTGTCTTCTGTGTGGAGTCTGCATGTCCTCCCTGTGGTCGCGTAGGTTTCCTCCGGGTGCTCTTGTTTCCTCCCACATCCCAAAGACATGCTGTAGGTGGATTGGACACTCTAAATTGCCCCTAGGCATGAGTGTGTGCATGTGTGTGCCTTCTGTGCAAGGTTGGGCACTGGACTAGCAACTCAACACCGTAAAACTCCACTGCCAGTCATGAGCAGACAGGTGATCTGCTGTGGCGACTCCTAACTGGGAAAAGCCAAAAGAAGAAGACACTAAATTAATCATCCCTGGTTTAATAAAACATCCATATCCTATCCTACCTAGTTAAGAGTTTTTTTTTTTGTTTGAAAATACTGCACCCATATTTAATATATAAAAGTCAATCACCAGCAAGTATCTTGTTGTCAATAATACAATGATTTCATCAATACTACAGCAGGTTAGAGCTGTCATAATAGGGCTGTCTAGTACCTGGTGCAAGAATCACATATACCTCTCCTTTGAAAACCTCCATGCCCCTCTGTCCCGCATGCTTTTTGTTGAATATATACAGGTGACATGTATACCTGGGTGATGATGACACCCCCAAACTACACTGCCCAGACAGAGTTTGTCTGCTTTTCTTTTTTCCTGTGTTTCTGTCTTACAGGTGTATGCAATTTTATTTCCCTTTTGAGCTTATGATACAGCTTCCTGCATTGTCACATTGACATTTCCTTTGTTGTGACATTGACATTTCCTGTATACAGCTACTCTTTGGCTTCTAGGATTAGTGTTCACATTTGGGGTGGACTAGGATTATGTATTCTCCTATTTCTTTTCTTGTAACCAAATTTCCCTTTTAATAGTGTTACTGTTCTACTCTGTGTAACTGTTACTTTTCATCTCCATCATTTCATTGTTTAAATCTAAGTACGTAGCGTTTGCACTTCTGTCTTTCCAGTTTTTTTTTTTTTATGATTATAAACCTTGCAAGCCTCATCTCTTGAAATGATGTTTACAGACAAATGCTTCATGTAGCATTAGCATACACTATATGAGATTATCTCTGCATGGCATGGTTTTAATGTATTTATCTGAAATAGTGTTTTTTATATGTGGTATTAACATCCCACTTATTTCAGTGTGATACATTCATGCACTTTGTAATGTTATCTTCTTCCTGTTTCAGTTTGAAATGTCAGCATTTCGTTTTTCTTCCTCATTCTGAACTTCTGGAGAATTCATATCTGAATGCATTCTTTAAGATACATTGCATTTGCTGTTATTCTCCATTATATTGTAATGTTCTGGAATGTTTCTCCCCAGGCTTCAACTAAAAATGGTCTCTGGTAGTTGTATAATTCAATTTCTAAAATACAAATAAGCAAACAAATAAGTAAATAAAAAAATATTCTGACAGCTTAAAAAATTAAATAATGTCCAGATGGACAGCAAATTTATGGAAAGAAAATATTTGGGGATTTGGGGACAACATGTCATTATATGAGGCAGGGAAAAAGGCATATAAGTCATGCACTAAATACTTTTTTCTCAAAAAATGTAGTAAAGGTATGGCAAGTGCTAACATAAATATTTTTCCTAGAAGAGTAACGGGGCATGTGAATTAGATTACCTTCAAAAGGAAATATCGCAGGCAGACAGAAACAGAATTTCAGATTCTGCTGGGATGTCACAAAGTATTAAGGTTATAAGGTACCAATGAGCTAAAACCTCCTGAATTGTGTTTGATTCTCTCAATATCCTGCTGTAATGTGTGCCTTTGTAAAAATTATATAACCACATTAAAGCTCATAGATTACCCCCAGATAGAGGCATTATGCTTTTTGGGTCTTATCGGGCTAGACTATGAGTGCCTGGCACTGCAGTACTACTGCATTAAAAAAGAATAAAAGAGGGGCTTCTCTCTGCTTTGTTGTGAGTGACACAAAGAAAGTGGACCTGACTGTTGGTTCTTATCTGTTTCCAATGTAAGTTTTTTTTTTCTTTAGAAAGTCATTAACTAGAACAGTGCGTGCATGTCTGTGCATATGCAGGCATGTGCATGTTTATTTGAGCACATATGTATGTGCATGAATGAATGTGCGTGTGTGTGCATGGGTGTGTGTGTGTGTGTGTGCGTGTGTGTGTGTGTGTGTGTGTGTGTGTGTGTGTGTGTGTGTGTGTGTGTCTGGTGTGTGTGTGTGTGTGTGTGTGTGTGTGTGTGTGTGTGTGTGTGTGTGTGTGTGTGTGTGTGTGTGTGTGTGTGTGTGTGTGTGTGTGTGTGTGTGTGTGTGTGTGTGTGTGTGTGTGTGTGTGTGTGTGTGTGTGTGTGTGTGTGTGTGTGTGTGTGTGTGTGTGAGTGCGTGTGTGTGTGTGTGTGTGTGTGTGTGTGTGTGTGTGTGTGTGTGTGTGTGTGTGCGTGTGTTTGTGCACTCACATGCACAAACATGTGTTATGGATGTAGGGATTTATTGCATGAATAATTGTCCAATGCCTAGAATGCATGGAACAAGATAGTTTTCTTCTGCATCTCAATCTCACTGTATCCCAACTTTTTTTCCCATGCCTTATTGAATATTTCCAGCCTCTCAGTCTCCCTGCATCAACTCTTTTGGCCGGCCATTCCTTGAACCTATCAAACTATTTGAGAAGTTATGCTTACATCTCATTACATTTCAAATTTTTAGATGCGAAATGCACAATTGATATGGGTTATAGGCATGGGCTCCCAAACTCGTACTAATTTAAACATTTCCTGCTACATTTCTCAATTATGCAGCGGATAATTTGTTTTATCTACCAACTGCAACTTTCTTCCAGTGTGTATGATTTGCCATTTAGAATTTCAATATAGTAGAGCTTTCCACCTTGATGGAACTCACCTAGCTGTAAAGCCTACAGCTCTTATTACCATAGCTGACATGAGCACAGTGTATATGGAATTGTCACTATTCTAATTATCAGCTTTCCAAGATCTTGACCTCAGCATTGCCTTGTAGGGACTGCATGAAGATACTGACTTTTGGGTAAACTTCTGAGCACATCTTTGCATGATAATACATTTATGTGGGTTGAAAATCATTATATTTTGGCTATCTGGTCATTAATCAGGGCTAGTTCAGTCTGAGGAGACACTCTTTCAGTGTTCTTAGCTTTACGTCATCAGTGAGGTAGTCAAAAAACAGACACTGATATGCCAACCAATAGTTCTGGCAGGGATGTGCTCAGGAGGTACAACACAGAGTGATTTAAGTAGAAAAGCAGAAATTTGGTAGTGTGCAGTTTAGAACTTCATATATTTTAAATAGGTGCTGATAACACAAGGAAATAATAACAAAAGCAGGAATGAACCTCCAGCACAATGCAAAACACAACTTTATTCACAAATGCAGTTTAGCGCTTTCATCCCCTGTTACGGGGACTTCTTCAGAACTACATTACAATGCCTACACAGCCTTTTTATGTAAATACCCCACCCCAATTAAGCCATCAATTAAATAACCCCCACTAAAATTCAACAACCTAATTAATGAACAGAATAATACAATATTAAACACGCCATAATCTATTATTAAAAACATTAAAACTAATTCATGTGCTGAAAATGTATCCATTTCAACCTAAAATATTCTTCATTCTAAGCAAGCTAGTTATGTTAATGTTTTCTTTGATGCCTGGATATATAGTTGCATTTAACCGCAACTGCCATTTTACTTCACAGACATCTAAATATCCATCTAGCACTCTATCCTGTGAATCTTGAACTACTTGTTCCAGGACTAAGAATTGAAATACATGTTCATTGTGTGCCTGTATATGCCTGCTTAGGGCATTAGTGGATTTTTTTCTTTTGTATATCACCCAAATGCTCCCCTATTCTTTCCTTAAAATGCCTACATGTTTCTCCTATATAAAATACCGGGCATTTTAAACACTTTGCCATTTTAAACACTACATTTGTGAATAAAGTTGTGTTTTGCATTGTACTGGAGGTTCATTCCTGATTTGTCATTAGTTTGTGGTTCTCTGGTGATTAAAGCTGCAGTCCTTTATTTAAGTCAGTGTTGCTCTGGAAGCAGCTGCAAGTGAACATACAGTCAGTTCTGTTTTCAGGAAAGAAGTTGCAGTAAGACTTTTGTCTTTTTTAAACAGCACTTTTAGAGGCTAATTGACATACGCCCGGTGCTGGGTGCTACTTCACTATAACTCATATTGCTGGCCTTTCCTCTCAGTACATACTAACAAATATCCTCATTTATACATACAACAAAGCTGCATTTTAATGACACTGCTTTATAGAAAGCTCACACTAGGCTCTTTGCCAAAACATACACATGTACGCGCACGCACACGTGCACACACACACACACACACACACACACACACACACACACACACACACCAAATTTAGAGTAATGAAATATATTCAGAAATGGTATTCTTAAAAACAAGGTATGAGTATTTAAGTACCTACAAAAGTTTAGTATAAAACATTCTTTTGTTTCCCTTTTCAGCTGTTATAAAACATACTCCGGGATTCATGAAGCCTGCACCAGGCGCAGGAGTAGCGTAGGCATTCTAACACCAAATATGGCCACCGAGCGATTCAGGTACGATACAATTTCATGTGCACTACTGGCGTTTGCCAGAGCTGCGCAGCTCTTGGCACATGTATGCTAATCACCCCATGTGCAGCAGTGCAGCATGCATATGAAGGTACATAATGATTCATGAAGTGGTGCAGGCATAGCATAAGCATACAGAAATGTAAACCAAAAAAAAAGGTTTACATTTTTTCAAACAGAACATCGGAGCCATGAAAGCGGACCAATGTTACGTATTACAAAGTTAACATATGCCAATGGCTAAATATACAGCCAATGGCATAAAAAAACATGCACAACACATAAAAAATAACATTTAATGTCATGGCCACACTAATGCAAAGTACAACCACAGGGCATGTGTGCGCAAATGGGAACACAAGGAAAGTATATATAGATGTCATAAAACTGCTATGTAACACAAATCATGATTTCGCCATAATAGTCAATGGTATGCATGCTACACCACAACCAAGGCGCAAGGGGTGCTAAGGGTCTGTGACAGTCTTTGGCGCGGTAACTATGAATTAGTAGTCAATGCCATGCAAACGAGGCAAGTAATACTGAATCGCAAACACCGTGCCGGCATAAGGCTGTACCACACGGTGTAGCAGTATAACACCGAGGAGTGGCCTGGAGGTATACATGACATCAGCAGAGGGGTGTGCCACCGTAGCTGTAAGCACATTGGAGCATTGCTAATTTCGATTGCCCATTGCTAAGCAAAGCTGCAGGATAGGGGTGTGGATGTAGCCATAACTTTGCTTAGCTGAGAGCACACAAGGTGACCGAAAGCGCATATGGACGTGGATGACAACGTGCTCGAAACCCGGTAAATGGCTGCAAGCGGCGTGCACCACAGCTGAAACAGAAGATTACCTGAAGACAATAAGGAAATGCCGCAGCAGTGTAATTGGAGTACAACTGAGTAATTAACACCTATTAACTCACAGTGGGCCATTGACAGTAGCTAACAAGGCTGCAAGCAGCAACCTGCAGAACAGGAAAGGGGAGGTTCTGGATTGCAAAGAAAAGAGAACTGTCACAGCAGAGCAAAGCAAACCTGCAGTAGATCGGCTATAAAGCACATTTCGCAACACAATCCTGGGTTGGGAAAGTACAAAACAAGAAAGCAGGCTGCTGGATGCATGCCTGACAATGGGAGGGGAATCAGTTTGAAAAATGAAGGCAAGGGCAAGAGGTGATCCACGGCAGCCAAGTGTAATTCAACACCAAAAGCACCACAATAGCAGTACCTGTGGTAAAACACACAAGTAAGATACCCTGCAGCTCAGATTGTACATACACACCCTATGACATCATCAGCTTCCAAAGCACAATAGTATAAAGTGTGAAGGCACCTCACACACACTCATGTATTCCCAAACACTGCACCATTGGTGTAAACAGACATGGAACTTTTACAATGTACATGTTGGGAGCTGCCATGCTTTGATTCATCAGCATGTGTTGGAGACTGAAGGTGGTGTGGAGGATGATGCTGACAAGCACCTCAGGCACCAGAAGAGGAGAAGAGTGTTCAGACCAAAGGTAACCTACCAGGGGCTAGATGATCTGGAGATAGTAGAGTGTTACAGGGTGGACAGGGACATCATACAGCAAATCATTGAGCTGTGCCGGCCATGCCTCAGAGCCATAAACAACAGAGGGGAACCCATCCCAGTGGACACGAAGGTATGTGTAAGCTTGAGAATACTAGCCACAGGTACCTTTCAAAGGCCAACTGGAGATATCATGGGGATCTCACAGGCATCAGCATCCAGGGTACTCCACCAGTTCCTGGATGCCATGTTACCACATGCCAATGAGCATATATACTTCCCCCGAACTCAGGAGGAGTTGGCCAGCAATATGCGCCTCTTCCACCATGTGGCAGACTACCCAGAGGTACTGGGTGCAATAGACTGCACGCACATACACATCAAGTCACCACCCAGTGAGCATGGTAGGTGCTACATAAACCATAAGGGATACCAATCCATCAACTACCAAGTCGTGTGCAATGCCCAGGGCATTATCATGGATGTGTGTGCTGGCAGCCCTGGAAGCTGCAACAACTCCCACATCTGGCATGCCTCGCAGCTGTACCAGGTATTTTTCAGGGGAGGCATCCCATATCGCCACCTTGTGGGGGATGCTGGCTATGCACTGGAGCCATGGATGATGACTCCTATCAGAAATTCACACACACCCATGCAAGAATGCCATAATGAGGCACACGCACAAACCAGAATCATTATAGATCATGTGTTTGGGATGCTGAAATCACAGTTCCATTGCTTGGAGATATCTGGTGGAGCCTTGCAGTACTCTCCAGGCACGTGTGCCCACATCTTCATAGTATGTGCCATGCTACATAATATGATCCTGCAGAAACAGCTGCAGCAGGGACATAATGGTGAAGGCCCTCACAGCCCACCGCAAGTGTCAAGGGCACCACAGGCACAGAGGGATTCAGACCACAAACACCCTGTGCCTGCCCCAGTAGGCAGATGGAGGCGTGCCCAGTATGCCCATGCCTTGGCAAAGAGGGAACATATAGCACACACACTGACAGTGTAGGCACCTATGGACTGACACCCTTCTCCACCTGCACACACAGTAAACATGGATGGCACACACACACGACCACCTGTAAATTGTCATGTATAGGTGGTCTACTGTGTGCATCCTACATAGGCAGCCCTCAACTATTGCACACACAACTGCTATTGGCACAAGGTAAGTCAATACCTGGACAGTAAATTAAGCTAACAGCATGTGTTGATACTGTATGTATAGGTTTCTAGGTACATCGGTAGGTACATGGCTAACTGTCAGAGGCCATTCATAAGCCTAGCCAAAATGTGTCTGCTGTTGCCACCCCATTGATTAACTAACTGTCCCTCTGTGGAGCAGAGTCAATTGCAGGATCCCTGGGGTGTAACTACTGTTCCCCATCCACTCTGCAAGGATACACTGATGTGTTAATGAGGGGCTCCATATAATGTAATCAGGGATGTAGTTCCAAAGCAAGGGGAGTACCCATGACAGGTGTCTGTCACCCCAGCATTCTCCAGTTATGGTAGTGGCAAGGTGTAGGTGCACATTACAGTGTGTGGCTCACTGTGACATGGATTCACATAGCTGGAGCATATCCATTAAGCATCACTTGGACATACCATTAATAGGTATTATCCATATGTACACCAACTGAGTTACACATTTGTTTGCAGTATGGAGGAACAGCCATAGTACACTCTACATACTAAACACCATAACACTTGTACATATCCCAGATGCCTCAGCGGTAAAGCCACTGACTGTCTCGTGCATGGTCCCGGTTCCATGACCTGCAAGGGCTGTTATGTAATTCTGATGTCCCGGATAATGGATGTTGGATGCAGGTCATTAGAACATGTTTAAGCACATGTTAGTGGGGTTTTGTGCTGGTAAGTGCTGGTAAGCGGCATTTAAACATGACTGCATGGATATGCACAACACAGGTCTAACCTTTGCTGAATATCATGCAGATCATGGGCAAAGCTGCCCAGAACCACTGAACTGTGCATTATTTACCCTTGTACTAATAGTGCCTGCTCTGAGAGGTAAAATGACCACTGCCAGGAGTAGAACACACAACCATGTAAAAAATCTTCACAATAACCTACCACTAAGCTACCTGAGATGTACCAACGGCAGGTGTGTATTGTGACAGTTTAAAACACAAAAGGGCGGAGTTCAGGAAATAGTATACACCGCCATGTACCCAACGAAAGGTGTATTCACTCTGTCTCTATCTCTCTCTATATTTATATATATACATATATATATATATATATATATATATATATATATATATATATATATATATATATATATATATATATATATATATATATATATATATATATATATAAACTATAGAGAGAGAAAGGGTGATAGAGAGATATATGTCGATATATATGGATATACTTGTATATGCAAATATATAGATAGGTTAACAACATCTACACAGCCATGGAGGTACATATAAATAGAATACTACCAAATACCGAATGCTATGGACATTTGAAAAGGTGGCAACCCAAGCCAAAGAGGTTCAGTCACCAACACAACTCCAATGAGTGCAAATATCTGTGACAGAAATATGAGACAGCTTTCATGTAGCAACATTTCATTACATACCGATGTATTTCCGAAGGGATTGAAGGACCAACATCACCTGCATGCAATACAGGAACCAATTAACAATGGCTTAATGAATAAGCCTGCAATTACCATAGTATTAGTCTACAAAAGGATAGGTCTTTAAATAGGGAAGGAGCCCTCACACACATATCGAATATGTATAAATGCAGTTCCTACACACCTACATCTGCTATGTACACCCACCTACATCTCCCCCACACCCGAAACAATTGCAATACAGACTGTAACAACATCACAAACATCCACTCACTCTATGACATCTGCAGAAGCCTTAACATACCTTGTCAGAGACACACTATAATGCCCTATGTGAAATCCTTGCTGTTGTACAATGGAACAGACGCCAATGTCACAGGGTTTGGTTGCAATAATCCCGTATCAGACGGCTGATATAACAGCTAGACTCACATGTAGAACTACATCCTCTAGCCATTACACACAATCCACAGGGGCCATGAAGTTGATATATCTCTGTGTGTCGCCATATAGCTGTTGAAATTCATCACAAACAACACATCCAGGCCTTCTTCCTTGAAGGTAGGGCAAAGGGACCACACCCAAGTGGAGTATTCAATTATACCCTACTGTTGCCATGTCATTGGCTAATGGAGTAGCTGCACAGCTGAAGTGCATGTAATCACCTACTCCGGAACACCACTTGGTGGCAGGATACCACATGTTACTGATATCTAAGTATAAAAGGATGGCTTGTCATACATTCAAACCGTATGTACATACCAGAAAAACGTTACAACAGAAAATGAATAGGACTTATATTACCATCAACTCAGGATACTAATAAGGTATGTAGAACACTCAGTATGTCAGTGTATGTAGTACCTGTTCTGTAATAATTAAAGTGTACACAATGTATACAGTGGGAAAAGGTATTATGTAGTGATGTATTGTTGTGCATAGTAACGCTCATAGAAATTGTGTGTACTGCTGTGGGCCACAAGGTAAACATCTCATAAACCACAAGGGATGCTATATATGGACTTTGAACACAACAATTCCACTCCAGCCGCTGTCAGTGGCAGGGTAGGTCCACCAAGTACGTGCCATAACAGTAGGCATATGTATGGGCGTATAATTGAGAATAACATGTCTAAGGTGGTCCTGCTGTGCAATTATGATATGCATTGTGGGATATTGTGGCAAAAATGTGAAATGTACAGTATTGTAGGTAGATATGTCTAACATTTTACATAGCATTACTGTTATGTTATGCAAACATCAGGTATGTCTATTGGCATGTACAATACACAATAACAGGAGACGTATGACTTGTAGTCACCAGACAGTGTATCAGCATGATAGCTAATTGAAATGGAAGAGCTAGTCAATTATCCATGCACAAAGGACATATAATAGCTTCATAGGTTCATAGTTAGGTACTATGTTGTCTGGCCAAGGCCATTCATAAGCCTAACTACAGTGTTTTCACTTGCGGCACCTCTCTAGGTTAGTGTCCATTGCCTGTGAACAGCAGAGCCATTCGTTTCCTGCTCCTCTGTACAGCAGAACCACTGCAGTGATCCCTGGTGTACATGTCTGTCTCCCATCCACCCATCTAGGTATCTCTTGAAGAGTGCTAGTGAGGGTCCCTGCCTGATGTACATAGGAATCATGTTCCAAAGCATGGTGAGTGTCCGGATCAGGAATGTATCCCTCCAGCACATACTAGTCATCGTTGCATTTAGGTACATATCCCAAAACGTGTGGCTTTCAGGGGCTTTTGCTTATGTGGAGCATATCCATCAATACTATTTTGGACATGGGCCTTGTATGTTCAGCAGAGATCACCTCTGAGCATGCGGTATGCAAACAAGTACAATTGGGGTTTCTGTAGTTGGGCTGCATACGTCATCCTTCAAAGGTCAGTATTCCTCTTGGTGTGGTAATGTTGTGGTATTTAAAGCCATTGCTGTTGTCTCGTAAGGTACATACCAAATGGGGTGTTGTACCCTTTAATGTGTTTCATAAGTCATGAGTAGAGAGGCACAATGGCTGCCTTTGTTCTGGCTACAAATCCATTAGAGATTAGGGAGGCCACGTAGTAGGATATCCACACCACCTTGGCAATATGGTTATCAAAGGAGTGAATGCTATCTACTTGGGTTCTAAGATCCCTTATTACATCTTATGTATGTAGGGGACTAACACCTATATGATAGTCTGCGGTTGATTGGTGTAATCCAAAGGGGATGTCTATGCACCTTGTGGCATGCAGCTTGAGGCCATGTTATTGACATCAGGCATCTGTCCCAGTGACACCCTTATGGAGGGTATCTGTATCAGCTGGGGAATCAGTCATGGCCCCTAGTTTGAAGTCTTCTGCAAACCTATTCAGGGTAAGTCCTCCTGTGCTAGCCTGTACCTCAGAGAAGCATATACCGAACATGAGGGGCCCTATGACTGAGGCCTGGGGGTTGCCAATTGTGACTGATTTACAGTAGGACCTAGGGTATGCTACCCTCATTGTGTGGGTTCTGTTTGTGAGCCACTTTGCATAACATCTCGTGATGTATGGGTTAATGTGCAGGTGGTGGACAATACCAGAATGGGGAACGGTGCTGAAAGCCTTTGAGAGGTCAAGGTAGGCTGTGTGGACCTCCTTACCCTCATCTACTGCCTTGGTAACTGTCTCAAAGGACTCCACCAGGTTTAGGAGGCATGGTCTGGCCCTAACAAATTCAAACTGGGTGGGATCAAAGCTTTGGAGGCCACCAATGTCTCTGTGACTGAGATCCATGATGATGTCCTCCATAGCCTTGTAGAACAGTCTAGTCAAGGTGTATAGGGCAATAGTTCCCCTGGTCCATTGTGGAGCCACCTTTGTGGAGTGTGATAACTGTTGCTGTGTGCCATTCAGGGGCCACAATGCCTGATGCAAGGCTATTAGTGAATATGGTGCCCAAGTGGGGAGCCATTACGCTCTGAAGTTTGTGGAAATTGCAGCCTGGGATGTTGTATGGTCACATGGATGCTGTGTTCCTGGCTTTAGAGAGTGCAGCTTTGAACTGCATAGTTGTGATCGCAGGGACTCTGCATCGTTCCTGTATAGATATGGGCCCTTTAGGGTGTAAGAGGGGTGTAAAGTTAGCACTGAACCTATCTGCCAGGATGTTGCCAATATCAGTTGGTTCTGTAATGGTTGTGCCTTACTGCTGTATGTTAGAGCAGATGTGGGTATCGCCATCGAGAGTAGTGACATACCTCTAGAATGCTTTGTGGTAGTCCTTGGAATTAGTCGTGGTTATGTTTACGTAGCTAGTTTTGGAGGATGTGATAAGGGATCTCAGATTCTTACTGAGGCTGACCAGGGAGCTCCTCCACTCATGGGATTGTACTCTACTTTGCAACAGTCTCCTCCTTCTGTTGTACATTATGTCCATGGCAGTGGACCACCAGAGTGGCCTCCATTTTCTGGTGTGTACCGTCATGGTTCTGTTTGGGATAGCATGATCCATGCAGTCGTGTAAGTGCTAATTAAGTGCAGTTGTGTATGATTCAGCGGTTAAAACTGTATTGTCCATCTGCACGGGTGTCATGACATTTACTACTGCTGTCATAAGAAGCCTGAAGTTGGCTTTGTAGTAATATTGTACTGTGTTTTCCGTAAAGGGTGTGGTGCCAGAATGTGGATAACAAGGGTGATTAGCGTATGTTCGGATCTGACCAACAAGGAGATAACCCCAGGTATGGAACACCAGTCACACACATTGGTAATGACCAGGTCTAGGATATTGTTGGCTCTGGTGGTGGTGTGGATAGTTTGATCCAGGTGATTGGTGGTTATGAATCCCAGAAAGTGTTGGCCTAATGTGTCGGTACATGAGTAGGTATCCCAGTTAATGGTGGGGTAGTGTCAGCCGCACATCAGTAGCATGTCTGCTTGAACCCTACTTTCCAGTACACCAAGAAGTGAGGACCATTAACTGTGGAGTATGGTGGGGGGTTCTGTAGCAATCGACAATTTGTATAGCAGTTATGGCCAGAGTTAGTTGCACTTGGATAACCTCTGATGCATTGTGCTAAGCAACCAGCCTGGAGGTGTGGATATCCTTAGGAAATATGGACAAACCTCCACTGTGGGTGTTCCGGTCCTGGTTACATGACTGGAAGGTGTGGTATGAGTAATAGCCTGGTAGAGCAGTGGTGCTCTCAGGAGCCTAGAAGCAGGTCCCAGTCACTGCACAGATATCGAAGTGGTCCATTACAAGGAGTGCCTCGGGTGAGTGCATTTGAGATGAAGATGTACAAGCATTACCCTCAGGTTTTGCTTGCCTGTTCCTGTTATGGTGGTGAATATGTTATTTGAACCGTGCCTAATACAGACACTATAGGGGCAGCAAGAACCTTAGCCATTATCTGGAATCCCAGGGCTGACAGGTGCAGGCTATCTGTGCCAAAGCATCGTGTTCTGTCCACCATGTCATTCAAAGCAGACAGATACTGGATACCCTTGGAATGACACCAGAAGCATAGCCAATTGTTGAAGTAAATCATTTTGTCCTTGTACTACGTTATCAGTCAGGACGATGGCAGAATGCTACTCAGGGCTAGGGCGATGCCTGCCTGGACTTCAAGATCAGAGAGCTATTCTGTCAAAGGAAAAAACTTCAAAGACCAATTCACATAAGGTTCAGGTATGTCACCTTTTATTACTTGCAGCAAGGAGACAAAACATGTGGATACAGGATTTTGTCCAAATTACTAGTGAGTAGTATGCTTCTTTTATACAGTTCTATGAAATGTTACTTTTCTATGGTTGACATAGTTAGACACAGCTTTCTGTATTGTTCTATAGAAAATGTTACCTAGATTTACTGCTGACATGTTCAGATTTAAAACTCACTATGTGTTACATAGAAAATGTTACTTGGATTTCCTGCTGACATGACTGGATTTATGAAAAACATTTGAGAAAAACAACCTGGCCTTGGGGGCTTATTTTTAACCTACTACAAACTTTCTATTCTTCAATTGTGCAGTTCTAATATATATGTGTTACATTTCAAGGTACATTTCTAGCTTAGGTACAAGTAAATGCTGATTACATTTTATATTTTCAAACAGCCTTTGTTTTCATTATCAATAGCTTCTGCAGCTGTGTATTTTCTCATAGCATAAGCAGAAAATCAATAACACTTTGTTTAAGTCTCATGACATTAGTAACATCTATTATTATTTTCATGACATTAGCAGAAATCAAATGCTTTCCTGTTAATTTCCAAAACATAAGCAGATCATAGCTGCACATATTTTTATGTCATAGCAGGATTGGAATGTCTCAGCAGCTCGTGCAGATTTATGCAGTGTGAAATAGAATAAATGTGTTAACCCTTTTTAAACCTTGAAGGCACTAAGCATATTACTAATACATATTTTTCTGACATTTCCCCCCTTTTAATACTTTTATTCTACTTTCAAAATAAGCATAAACTTTTCTTCTCCTAACCTCTTCCTACTCAGGATTTGCAGTTAAGAGAGTTATTCAGTTTAAACTTATGAAAGCATTTTCAATTTTTCAACAATTCTTCAAGTTCAGCACCTTGGTATAAGATTTCTGAAACTGACATGTCTATAAAGTCTTTAATCAGTCTTTTCATGCAGGGGATGCAGCAGCAAACACATACCACCAGTAGGATCATTCTTACACAGATGGCAATCAGGATGTTCATTAGGATACTGCCCCACCCCCCAAACAATCTCTGGAAAAAGTCTATCAAAGGATTTGGTCCTGGTTTGGTCATGGCCGACACTTGCTGAATTTTCTCAAGGTGATTGTCTATCTCGTGTTTGTGGTCAGGAATATACGAACAGCACTCCTCCTGGATTAAAGCGCAAGTACCTCCTCTTGCCGCTAGGGTGAAGTCAAGAGCCATGTGGTTTTGAAGCACTACAGTTCTCATGGCATTCAGTTCATCAGTTACCAATTCTAGGGTGGAAAAGGTCGCATTACTCATTACTTTGAGAAGTTTAGATAGTTTTCTCAGCTCCCAGATCGATTTTGTTGCTCCATATGCTGGTAATATGCCTGCCCACTATATAACAGTATCACTCAAGTCCATGTGTGTCAGTCCATCACCCACAGCATGATGGTTTTTCCAGCGCGCATTGATTTGCCCTACTGGATTGACAGGTTTCTTGATGATTTCTCGAACATTCCAAATTTTCCCTTGAGGTAAAGCTGCTGTGTGTCATATGGCCGGAACCAGGTAGCCCAAAAAACAACTGCCGGACCAATTCTCAGGTAACCACTTGTATGCTTTCCTACCACATACAAAATAACAGTCCTCTACTTTGGTAGTAACTTTACTATGAACATACACTTGCCCTGCGTGAAACATTTTTCTGTCAATTATAGACAGTTATTTGTAGAGAACAGAATCATGTTTTACTTCCTCAATTGTTTTGTGCATCAATTTGAAAAATGAATCATAGTTTGTATTGCAATAAGATCTGGTATTATCAGATTTAGTGTAGCATCTATAAGGAACAGTCACATTGCAATTGTTCCAACCCACCTGAACCGTATCATTCTTGTAAAAACACACAGTTCCCTTTTGTTGAACAGACAAGTGCAATGCTATTTTATCTTGTGATGTAATACTTGATGTATCATGAATCAGGTTTTCCCAGGTCTCGTTGACTCCTAGGGGGACTGAAGTTAATAGTAACCCCCCCGTATGCTGTTGGCAAAGCTGTGCAAATCCAGCAATTCGAAACATTGAAGGTCTCAGCATACACATATTTGATTGCCTGGTAAGTGTTGAAGTTTGGGTGCCACTCTACGTGCAACTCTCCATGTTTATTCAGTTCAGTTTGTGTGGTGGGGAAAAGGAATGGCCACAACAAAAAGATTATTGTTACTAGTACAGTTAATAGGGTGATTATGCGATACTTCTGAGGAAATGGTTGTTCTGCATTCCTGTTTTCTCCAACTCTTCCGAGTTTTATTTGGATTTTTCTGGATTCTATCATTTTTGCTTTTGACATGTGATCTTACTCTCTGCCCTAATAGGACCTACAGCACCGATGGTTTCTTCACTGGGGTTGAGACGGATCAGTCCTATTGATCTGACCCCCCCTTTGTAGCCAGACTTTGTGCTGAGGGCCCCGATGGAGAGGTAAGATTTTTGTCCAGTTCAAAGTTCTTAACTAGTTTGTAGTGCATCAGGTGGATTCACGAGGCTCGCTCTGTGATTTTGACTGCAGTAGGTGTCGAAAGAAGCACCTGGTATGGACCTTCCCACTTTGGTGGCATCCAATTTTTCTTTTTAATGATTTTCACCCAAATCCAGTCCCCAGGGATCACTGCCACTTCCGATGTCTCAGTTTGTTCTTTATCTGAAACAGAATTTGACTGCAACAGATGTTTAGAATTCAACAAATTTCTCATATATTCAGCTAGTGTATTGTCAGTTTCCTGGTCTGTGGGCATGAGAAATTTCCACTGGGGTGTATAATTTATTTATTTATTTATTTATTTATTTATTTATCATTTGTTGACCGGGAATGTCCGACTAGGTTCCACAGAGCCTGTTTTCAGCGGAGGCCCGGGGAGAAATGCTCCAGATGCATGTCTTTGGAATGTGGGAGGAAACCGGAGTACCCGGAGGAAACCCACGCGAACACAGGGAGAACATGCAAACTCCACACAGAAGGCACCCCAGCCGAGAATCGAACCAGAGAACCTCTTGCTGTGAGGTGACAAGGTTAACCACTGCACCACTGTGCCGCCCATACACATATTGGCCCTTCCAAACAGTTTTTCAAAAGGAGTCAATGCTTTTGCAGTCGGAACAGTTCTCATGCTCAACAGTGCCAGGGGCAGACAATACACCCAATTCTTTCCTGTTTCTGCTATTAACTTTCTTAATTTATTCTTTAATATTCCATTATGCCTCTCAACTAGCCCTGCAGATTGCGGATGGTATGCACAATGATTTTTTAAAGAAATACCAAAATGCTTACTTAACTGCTGTATGGTTTGGTTTACAAAGTGTGTACCGTTGTCACTGTAGATCCTTTCTGGAATGCCGAATCTAGGGATGATTTCTTTGACAAGAACTTTTGCTACTGTGGCTGCGTCTGGTTTTTGGTTGGAAAGGCTTCCACCAATCTGGAAAACATATCTACAATGACAAGACAATACTTCTTATTTTCACATTTGTTCAATTCTATGAAATCCATACAGATAGTGTGAAACGGATATGGTGGTGTAGGGAAACTCCCTTGCTTGGGCTTTAACGCCCCTTGTGCATGATGTTTGTTACAAATTTGGCACATCAAACAAAATTTTTTAGAGTAGTTTGTAAATCCGTACGTTGTGAACACCTGGTTCACCAGCTGTACCATCCCCCCTGTTGAGACATGGCACTGCCCATAGCTCAACAAAGCTGCATATCTAAACAAATTAGATGGTAGTATCGGTTTCCCTTCTTTAGAGATGTACAGTCCCTTTTCGAGAACTGCTCCTCATTTTACCCATCTTTGTTTTTCAGCTTGCGTAGTGAGTGTCTGCATTGTCTTTAACATTTCTAAGTCTAAAATCTCAGAGGGTTGTAGTTCCTCGTTTAAAAGAAATACTTCTGAAGCTGCTTGTTTTGCAGCTGTATCAGCTCTCGCATTACCTTTTGAAATCCTATCTTGTTGCTTGGTGTGAGCTGTGCACTTACAAATAGCTACTTTCTGAGGTAACTGAATAGATTCTAAAAGATCTAATATAAACTGTGCATGATTGATAGGTTTGCCAGTAGATGTTATCATTCCTTGGTTTTTCCACTGTTGCGTAAAAACATGTACAGTAGAAAAAGCATACTGACTGTCAGTAAAAATGTTTACACTTTTACCCTTTGCTAAGGTACATGCCCGTGTCAAGGCAATCAATTCTGCTGCCTGTGCAGATAAGTTGTGTGGTAAAAGTTTTGCTTCTATAATCTCAGTGTCAGAAACTACTGCATATCCTACTAGGTTCTGTCCTGCAGGACCCCTTTTGCACGAACCATCCATGTAGTATGTCACCTCGGCATCATCCAAGGGGACATCCGTGAGATCTTTTCTAGGTAGTGTCTTTTGCTCAATCACCTGCAGGCAGCGGTGTGGTGTGCCATCTGCAGGGGTTGGGAACAAGGTAGAAGGGTTCAAAGTCATGCATCATTCAATTGTCATGTGAGGTTGGCTCAACAATATAGTCATACAGGAAAGATGCCTAGCAGGGGAAAGATATGCTACCTTCTCTTGCAGTAAAATAATCGTGACTGCATGAGGCACTCTCAGAGTGAGAGGGTGGAATAAAATACTGAGGCCGAAGCCTGTACTGCCATTGCAGCTGCAACTACTACTTGTACACAGTGAGGTAAGGACTGTGCCACTGGGTCTAGTTGTGATGAATAGTAAGCAATGAGACGTTGCTTGTCCCCATGCTGTTGTGTTAACACTTATGTCATATAACCTTGCTTACAATCTACAGTTTGGAAAAAACATTTATGGTAGTTTGGTAATCCCAGAACTAATGAGGATGCTATTAACTGTTTCAGTTTGCAGAAAGCAGATTCTGCCTCTGGTGTCCATTGTAACAAATTCTGTGCTGCCATAGGCTTTTTATATATCAGGTCAGTCAGAGGTGCTGATTCCAAGGCATAGTTTGGAATCCAGCTCCGGCAAAAATTAGTTGTACCCAGGAAGGACATCATTTCCTTCTTGGTAGTGGGTTTTGATGCTTGCAAAATTGCTACTTTTCTGTCCTCATCTAATGTTCTACCTTCCTTGGATATTACATATCCTAGATATTTGACTTGTTTTTTCCAAAGCTGCAGTTTATTTTTATTTACCTTATGTCCTTCAGCAGCTAAGAATCGTAATAGCGCTATGGTATCGTCTTTACAATCTTGCTGGGTGGGGGCTGCCAGCAGGATGCCATCAACATAAAGTAAAATCTGATTGCCCCTTGGTGGGGTAAATCCCGCCAAGTTGCTTGCCATTTCTTGTGAGAATATTGTTGGACTTTCACAATATCCCTGTGGTAGTCATGTATATGTATACCTTTTCCCCTGAAATGTGAATGTAAACCAATACTGGCTGTCAGGGTGTATCGGTATCAAAAATAATGCATTGCTGATATCTACCACAGAAAAATACTGCTGCTGAGGTTTTAAATCATTCAACAGTGTGTGTGGGTCTGGCACCGTAGGTGCCCTTGGTATTACTGCGTCATTTACAGCTTGTAAATCTTGGACCATACACCATTCTCCATTTGCTTTTTTAACAGGAAATAAGGGTGCGTTATATGGTGAATCGGGAGATTCCACCAGCACCCCTTCCTTAAGTAAAGCTGCTATGATAGGTTTGATTCCTGCCTCTGCATCTTTTCTTAAGGGATACTGTATTTTTTGTGGTCTAAATGCTGACTTTGGCGTGATAGTAACTGATCCCGCAGTACGAATAAGTCCTACATCTGACTTTCCTGTTGACCAGAGAGTCTCTGGTATATTCTGTAAGGCATTCTCTTCCTCCTTTAATAGGAGTGCTAATCAGCTGTCCTTGCTAGACTGCAAGTGCACGGCTGGGTGGGTCTGAGTTATCCAATTCAGCTTCTGTATTTGTACTCCCTGTTCTGACAGTTCTAATTCTGTCTGTTTCTCCCATCTCGTGACTTTTTCTCCTAGGTCTGCCCATTCTATATTTTTGTCCTTGGTTAAGCTAACATGTGGTAGCTGATTAGATTTATAAAGTGCAAAGAATTCCTGGGGCAATGAACAGCTGGCTACACTGTTCCCTTCCGTGTCCCAGTACAGATTACGTAATATCAATCTGTTTGCATGATTTTTAAACAATTCTTGGTCATATTCCTTATCAGGTCCTGATGTGTTACAATAATACAGGGTACAGTGCAACAGGTGTTGTTTATCAATGTCAAGGGAGGGGAACCTGTTGATGGCTACATTCATTAATTCTTTAGTCACAGTCCCTGGACCAGTCGTAACCAAGTCCTGGCTGTACCAATAAAACATTTCACCCTCCGATTGCACTGCAAAGGTATCAATTTGTCACTGTGCTTCCATACCCTGCATGGTTGGGACTACTGTTATACCAAATAGCTGCATAAGGTCTCTGCCCAAGAGGTTTACTGGGCATTTTGCAGAAACAACAATTTTACTTTTCTGAGTCAATCCTGAAACAGGATCAGTTATTGCAATATTACGGGAGAGGAGCTCCCGATACAGCTGTCCATTAGCTGCTTTTACCAGTATGTAATCAGGTGACTCTGAGTTTTCTGGCAGTTTGGAGGGATGTATCAGGGTTCGTGATGCCCCTGAGTCACACAATAATTTAACCTCCCTCCCTTCTACCAAGAGTGTAATTTGTTGTTTCGTGTCTGCTAAATAGAGCTCCAGGCTCAATAAAGCTAGGTCTAATATTTCATTTTCTTCATTGTCAGTAACTTCCTGCACTTCCTCTATCTCTTCTGTCACATCCTCTACTCCCTCTATCACATTCTCATTTGTCCTTTCTCTGCTATCCCCTTCTAGTGATTCCTGATTACCATATAGTCAGTCCTCACCCTCCTTGTCTTCCGTGGTTGCCTTCTTGTTTTTTCTGCAATCCCTTGCCAAGTGACCCTTTTTACCACATTTGAAACATTCACCCCTTTTCTTTCGCCCTTCAAAGTCCTCTGATCGCTGATCAGATTGTTTGTTTCCCTGTGCATTTTTCTTGCCCTTTTTCCCAGACTGTACTACATAAACTTCTGCTCCATCTTCTACAGAAAATACTTGAGCTTTCTTTTTCTTTTTGCTATTGAAATGCCTTTCGGCATGCCTAGCATATTCAAGTAATGACTGTAACCTGCTTATACGATGATCTACCATGTGTTTTGTAATAAAACTGCTTATGGGTACAATACTGCCTTTTAAAAAATGCATTCTTTAACTGCTGTTCATATGGGGAATCTTGTGTCTGATCTTCAGGAACCTGCATTCCACAGTGGTTATTAAAACATTCTAATAATCTGGCATAATACCGGTCAATAGTTTCACCTTCTTGTTGGATGCATTGATTAATGCAAGTTCAGTCTGCCCTAGGCAGCGTCACAGGGATTCCAGTTGCCACTAATCATGTGCCAATCTGGCCCCACAATTTGTCTAACTACTTTTTCTACCTCTTCTCTGTTTAAGTTATAACTCAGCCTCATTCCTTGTAAATCTTCTGAGAACTTTCTAAAATTAACTTTTGGATGGGGAATTCCCTCAGTGGCTTTCCGGATATCTTCCGGAGTCCAGGGTCTATACACTAAAATAGTTGGGTCCTGACCGTCTTGTCCTGCCTGAGGATTAGGTACTTCTATAAGTGGGCATATTTCTTCTTCATTCATAGATTGTGAATTCTTAACCATTTAATATAACTCAATGCCTTCATTTGAGTTACCTGCCCGTGTTAGAGACCTGGTCCTGATGGGATCTCTAATAAATGGTTTTACTTTTGCAATGTCTCTATTTTCAGTGACAACAGGATATCGTGGCGGTGGACTAACCTGTTTACTTGCTTCATATTCTGGTAAGGGAGGCAGAGGGGCCGATGCTATTACTAAGTTATTGTCCTCCTTATCTAAAAACATTGTTTTTGAATTGTTGTTCTTTTGTTCCCTACGGTTTACTGCCTCAATCCACCTGTGTGCTTGAGGAATTCCTAATTGGCGTTGCTTTTTTACTCGACCTTTGGGATCGGTTTTGAGCTGTTTAACAAGTTTGATAAGCGAAGATTTTTCTAATTTACCATCGAATTCATACTTATTAACCTATTTTGAATAATATTTAATATTGTCAGCACGCTGCGACTGCATGAATTTTGCGTCTTCGGTTAACGGCGGATTTTGGGGTCTTTTTGTGCAATTATTACCCATTTTGTTCTACCCTTTTTTTGATCGTTATGTACCACGGATTTTGTTATAGTCTCTTCAGGATGACTGCCTACCTATTCTGTTTCTCCTGATCTATGACAAGACAGTAATCTTTTCTGTCCCTGACTTGTAAAATACAGTCTTGACAAAAACAATACAAATCTAGTCCCTGATCTAAAACAGAAAAAAGTAGATTCACCTTACCTGAGCCTACATGATTGATCACCTGGTACGTGGAGACCCGTCCTTCAGTCGCAGATCAGAAAGTGGCTGGCCTCTTTTGTACGACAATTCAGTCAGAGGGCTTTTCTAATAAGAAGAACCGATTTGGTTTCTTCCCCATACGGTTTCAACCACCCTGATCTGAGGTGAAGTGAGGGTTCCAGTCTGAAGGACCAATCTGTCAAAGGAAAAAACTTCAAAGACCAATTCACGTAAGGTTCAGGTATTGCACCTTTTATTACTTGCAGCAAGGAGACAAAACATGTGGATACAGGATTTTGTCCAAATTACTAGTGAGTAGTATGCTTCTTTTATACAGTTCTATGAAATGTTACTTTTCTATGGTTGACGTAGTTAGACACAGCTTTCTGTATTGTTCTATAGAAAATGTTACCTAGATTTTCTGCTGACATGTTCAGATTTAAAACTCACTATGTGTTACATAGAAAATGTTACTTGGATTTCCTGCTGACATGACTGGATTTATGAAAAACATTTAAGAAAAACAACCTGGCCTTGGGGGATTATTTTTAGCCTACTACAAACTTTCTATTCTTCAATTATGCAGTTCTAATATATATGTGTTACATTTCAAGGTACATTTCTAGCTTAGGTACAAGTAAATGCTGATTACATTTTATATTTTCAAATATCCTTTGTTTTCATTATCAATAGCTTCTGCAGCTGTGTATTTTCTCATAGCATAAGCAGAAAATCAATAACTCTTTGTTAAGTCTCATGACACTAGTAGAAATTAAACACTTATTATTATTATTTTCATGACATTAGCAGAAATCAAATGCTTTCCTGTTAATTTCCAAAGCATAAGCAGATCATAACTGCACATATTTTTATGACATAACAGGATTGGAATGTCTCAGCAGCTCTTGCAGATTTATGCAGTGTGAAATAGAATAAATGTGTTAACCCTTTTTAAACCTTGAATGCACTAAGCATATTACTAATACATATTTTTTTGACATATTCCATGTCTCTTTACATGTAGTCCAGGAAGGTACATCTCAGGGCATTCACACTAACATGGAGAATGACACAGTCATATTGTACCTGTTGAGGAGTGACCTGAGTGCATAGGTTATGTTGCAGATCCTGTTACCCGACAGGCAGCTGACAGTAACTATCACCTTGTGTAGCCTGCTGAGTGGGACATCAGTGTGACCACCTATAGAGTCACCCATGACTAGTGTGTTGGGTACATTATATCGCCCTATTGGCTGTAGTTGATGGGTACACTGAGTCTGTGGCCTATAAGTAATTGGTGTTATGTTGGGGGATGGGGGCTACCTGCATTTCTGCTTTGGAGTTCTCTGTTGCCTAGACAGAGTAGTATTGAGAGGCTCCGCAAATGTTGCAGTCTTACTATGTGAGGCCTGTGGTGGTGGAGATCTAGTGAGACTATGTGATGAGTGTGGTGTGGTGCAAATGTTTAACTTCCCCACATGAGTGTCAGGTTCAGCCTGGGTTGGAGAGAGCTTTACCTCCAGCATGGCTAGATATGTGCATCTCCCACAGGTTGTAGTGTTGTATGTTAGGAGGGAAGTACTGACTATGTACACAAGGCAATTTCTATATTGCCTCATGATGCCCACATTCATCATATAGACAGGCAAGAACACTGGGAATTGACACTTGAACATGCCTGAATATTTAACTATTACCCACTAGATAAGTGAGGAAAGTGTGTACAAGAGCTGTTTTACTCTAAGCAAGCGGGAAATGTAAGTACAAACAGTGTTTACCTGCAGGTAATGAGGAGGATTGAGTGCTAAAGTAATTAGTAGCGCATGTAGTGCTTACATGTTCTAAAGAAGTGCTGAGCATGAATAAGCAATACAGATAGGGTGTTGGATAACATAAACACACTGTTCCCCCAACAGGTACACAATCACATATCCATGAACACTACAGAGCCCCTGTAACCATAACTATGATGGTACAAGGTGCACTCAGGCTGCATTGGACCTGTCCAATTCCCTGGTTGTATAATACACATATGGCAAAACGATTTGCTCTATACTTACACATCATCTGAAACATAGCTTCATGTCAGTCTGTGCAAACACTGAACGGTGCACACCAACAGTTATCAGAACCCACAAAGTGGAGACACCACTCATAATGGGAGGCACTGCACTACTACCCTGCTGAGTCTGGTCTGAAAGTCCATGAACCTTAATCAACATATATGTTGTTAGCAGTACAGATGTAGATGACAGTATGGATGATTTCACACTGCATATCATACCTGTGACAGGTCATAGGACATCATCACCCATACTGTGCTCCACCTACACTTAGTATACTAGATGTACCTTTGTATGTCACAGGAGTGTTCTGCCAGTGGACTGTTGACAGAACCAACACTACAAAACATGTCTGAGTAATATGTGCATATCACACCAGTGGCAGCTACAGTAACATAGGGTTAATTCATTGTACTCCCCCTCATTGTAGCCCATACCACACAGACAAATGGGAGGCATCTGCTTATGTAAGTATGTGAATGGCTATGACCTAGGAGCAATAGCTGACTCAGTATTGTGGACAACACACAGAAGGGGTTTTGTGGGTGAGGTGTGTGACATATGTGCACAATCTGACAGCTGCATATTACATTGTCACCGCTAGGTTAATAACCCTTTACTCATGAACTACCACCTAGGCAGCAGTCAACATAATGGACAGTGTGTGTAAGGGATGCTGCTGTGCAGTTTACCTCCCTGAGCTAGTAACATCACCAAGCCTATTAGGTAGTCATAAGAGGCAACCCTAGTCATGGAGATCACTGTACAGCCATACTCATCACTCAAGTGACCAATATCGGATCACATACCACCTTTAAGGGGTATTGTTCATGTTTGGATGGCCGACACCAGCCTTCACAATCCTCATCTCCACTATATAGCCTGATGCCTACCCTGCATAAAGACATGTCCAACACTGTGATGTTGGACATGCTACACGTACATATCCTGATCTGAAATACATATGTCATGGACATCCACCTTCCTAGTACAAGGATCGCCACATGCTGGACAGATCCTTGTGCCATACACGTTACTTACTCCTGCCATACTATGCAACCCTGTCCAGCAAAGCTGCACATTTCACCTCTGTCAGACATGGTGTGATGACCACATGATAGATGTATCATTAACCGTGTGGATCAGTTTATGTGGCACTGCTTCACCTGGTGCCAGAAACACGGCTGTCGGCTACAGTTAGGTAACCTTACATCCTAGGCTCATACATGGCCCAGTGCATACAGACTACTAGATGACCTTGGCCGTACATTCTATAGTTGATGACCATCCCTGCAAATACCATCAGGCTAGCCAGTGTCCCATGTGTATCACATGTGCAACACAGGCGATATGTGGCAGGATGTTGAACTGCTGTACAGTGCCGTGTAGATGCAATTGGCAAAACACATGCATGTAAAGGCTTCCATGTGCATGTCTGCATTGTCACAGGTCATGTCCATTAAGGCAGTGTATGTGTTTATATGTAACATATACCCAGCATCAAGGTCAACAGCATTAATGTGGACACATCCAGGCATTATGCTGATAGGTAAGAGCACCAGTACAGGCAAACAGACATGCCCACATCAAGACAGCATCCACATGGAGTATGAGCAATGTAATCAGGTGACACACATATATGGTGATAATATCCAATCCCCCTTGGGTGTCACATGTGTGTAACACAAACATGTCAGTGGTGTCAGTGTCATGAAGATTTGAACGACAACTATTTATATGTAATAAATGTGATACACATGTATGTGATACTGTATCTCTGTGCATCTCTGAGATACTGTGACCTGTCTCCATCATTATGTCTTCCAGATATGCTGCAAGCAAGGCTCCCAGCCTATACCCGCTTGGAGGATGAGGCCCTTATACCTTACCTCCAAGACAACTATGATGTCCTGTTTAGCCATGTGCCACAGGATGCACAGCAGCGGGATGACCTGTGGCAGGAACTTCGCAGGAGGGTTAATGATGTGGGTGGCCATAACCGCACATACTAGCAGGTGCACAGACACTGCACGGACCTGATCAGACATGCGAAACAGTGTGCGAATGCAATCACCAGGGAAGAAGGTGCAACAGGTGGTGGGCCACCAACCCAGCCCCCACTCACACGTACCGAGGAGCTACTGGCCAACCTGGGGACACTGTCAGAACAGCATCCACAAGCCTTAGCTGACATTGTGGAGGTGCGTGTCTCTCAACCACCGAGCCTGGAGTTGCCTGGTAAGTCACTACTGCACATATAACTATTATATCCCATATAGTTGGTAAGTCACTACTGCACATATAACTATTATATCCCATATAGTTGCATGTGTCACTGTATAATATGTAATGTAACATCATATGCAAGGCATGTATACACACATGCCACATACTATAGTATGCTACTCTGTGTATGCACACATGTGCATACTCCATAGTATATCCTATTGTATGGGCAAATGTGTTAACATGCACATTGCACCCTGTAGCTGTCATACAGGCATGGATAATGATCATACTGCTGTGCACCCCTATATAGGTACCACTGGCATTCCGCTAAGACAGCAGGCCATTGCAGGTGAGACAGTTATAAGTATCAGGCATGTTAATGCACAGATCTATTCGCCATATGGCCAGTTAGCACATGTACACATAAAGTATGGTCCAGTCACAATATACAGGTCACATCTGCAATCCATCACACTGGCTTCCCATGTGCAATACTTACAAACTAAGTGAAACACCGACATGAAACCTCAGAAACTGTCATTGCTAGATGTGTGGACAGCTGTGCATACAACAGTGGAGGTGTTGTTCAATGTAGGAACATGTACTACACATCAGAACTACACATGTGGGGTACACAAACAGTACTACACAGTGAGCTGGAGTATGGGCAGCCCACAGGATTCACCATTGTGGATTATGCCCCTGGCATGAATGCACACATTGTGATGTACCATCTGACATGTCCATGACATGTAGTGGGCCGGCTGCAACATTGTCTCACTATCCCATAAAACATACCCCACATACCAAACATACAACCCTTTGTCTGCATAACCCTGTGGACAGTGGAGTATATGACATCTATGGGTGTCTGTCATATGGGACAACACAGACCTGTGAGAGAGATGGCCATCACAACCGTTTGGCCAACACATGTTCACACATGGCCATGGAGGATGGCCAGAGACATGTAGCAACATACAGTAGATATGATGTGTTTGTGTGTACACCCTGTTGTACATTGGCTACACATGGACCAACTATAGCCTTTGTTGAATGGTTATATTGCAGATGTGGAACACTGGACATCCTACAGGCCTGTGCACAGCTTGTGGAGGCGTAACATAATTCGACCACATAAGATGTGTTGAACATCATGACTGTGTCACAGCATGACAGTAGTCACCTGTATAGCATCCACATACATAGACAGACAACCACATCAGGCCACATATACAGTACATTTCCCTTGCTGCTGTTGGACATCACAGTCAGCCATGTACCACGTGTGTGTGGTACACAAATGTAATGTGGGACATGGTGTATTGACAAGTCTGCCATGTGTGGACATAGTTGCCAGGCAGCTAAAATATGTTTGCAGATGTGCAGGGGTGTCATCCGTATGGCCTTTGGTGACCTGTGTCACACATTCCACATCATGGTTTAGTGTGTATACACCTCAGTGAAGTGGGTCACAATCCACAGTATATATGTATTGTGTATGCACACAGTCATAGATATGCACTTTGCCTGTAATTCACACTGTATAGCAACAGAGACACCTGATGATTCCATGCAATGGCACTGTGTCTGTACTTCACACTGTATAGCAACATAGATGCCTCATAATACCCTTAAATGGTCATGGACATCAGATAAATGCGCATTTTATCCATAGGGCAGACAGACAACACTGCAATGTGACACCATTACCCCACTGTATATGTGATAGGACACCATTGTGTTAAACATGTATGCATGTCAATGCACACGTCAGCAGATTATATGTCATACTACATGTTAATGTCAAGGTCATATGCCACACATCAGCCATGTGTACTGTTAACCTATGCTGGTCCACATGGTGTAACTCAGGGATGCTTGCTTACTACCATGATTGTGTGAAATGCATGGCTTCTGCTATGACACTTGCATGCTGTTGTGTGCAATCCAGGGATGTATGATAACTACCACTATTATTGTCTGAGCTGCATACCATCTGCTGTATCACATGCATGTTGCATGCCTTCTGTCAAATCACATGCATGGTGTGTGTCTGTGTGTGTGTGTGTGTGTGTGTGTGTGTGTGTGTGTGTGTGTGTGTGTGTGTGTGTGTGTGTGTGGTGTATGTGTGTGTGTCTGTGTGTGTGTGTGTCTGTATTGTAATGTAGAGTCTTTGTTTGCCTTCACAGGTGATGCAGGTGTGTTACCCTCCTGCGGTCCATCTGATGTTAGTGCCCCCACAGACTCTAGCTGTGATGATGAACATATGCTTGAGGCACAGGCAGGGTTGTCAGGGGCTGAATCTGTGTCATTGGTTGCCATTCCACCTATATCCCCCTCATCCCCGCACACAGATCTCATGCCAACACATACCCCATCACCAGTGGCCATAGAGGAAGGACAGTTGGCATGTGGTAGCTTGGAACAGGAAAGTCTGGTGGCTACGGAAGGTGTGTATTCACACCATGGTGTCAGGCAAATGACTGGAGATGGGCCACACAGGCATGTGGCCAGTGCTGCTCATAGGAGGACCTCTGGCCGACATGCCCCTGCAGGACAGAGTGCAGCAGCTGGTGTCACCAGACGCATGTTTCAGGCTGTAATGGCGGCACAGGGACTTGCTGAATGGCAGAACAGAGAAGGGAAGAGGCTTCAGAGGGCTGCTATCCGTTCTTTAAATGACAACATCCAGGCATTGGCAAATGCTCAATAGCAGATTGCTGAGGTTTTGGACAGACGATTGGGTGACATGGTTGGAATCTTTGACCGTGGCATGACAATCCATGAGTGTGAGCTGTCTGTTTTGGAACATCTGGTAGGAGTGAGTCATAGGGCATGTGGACGTAGGCCAGCTACGTCACCTGGTGCAGGTCTACGTGAATGAACTACCTCACATGCCCGCTCCCATAGTGGCAGTAGCAGCAGCAGTGCAGCTGGTGGTGCGCTGTCCACACCAGGACACAGCAGGCCACATGCACATGGCCCTGGACAGTCCCAGTGGGGACACGGTTCCAGTGGACATATGTCATCGGACAGTACCCAATCTGCACCTCTGCCTGGTAGTACCCATGCAACCCCTGGCAGGCACAGGTCACATGGCCATGGCTGGACACCGTGAGCAGTAAAACCTGATCTGTACTGTCTGGAGCTGTCAATAATACCCCTGTGTAGGCCAGACACATGGCAGAACTGTGTGCACACATACACGCACACACCAGAAACATTTGTAGGGCACCGCAACACTCACATGCATAACAACCACACATGGCCAATTAGATCACAGGCCCTAACCCACACACATGATTTCATCCACTGGTGCAGCCTAGGCCCCTGGCAAACATTATCACCCTGTGCATATGATGATGCCTATGCCACAGCCCTGTCATCCACACCATCGGTGGAGGGACATGCTCATATGGTCTGATGCACAGGGTGAACAGAATAGGGAGATAAGTATAGATAAGTGTAGACAAAATGATCAATTTTATCAATTGGCTAAAGTACTGGTGTCATTCTAATGGGATTCAGTGTCTGTCAGCCTGGGATGACATGCTCGACAAGCCACGTTGCTTCGCTAGGGACGGCTTGCACCTGTCACCCCTGGGTTTTCGAATACTGGCTAAGGCTCTTGCCACCCCCATAGTGCCTTTTTTAAGCAAGGCTCAAAAGACAAATTCACCTCCATAGACAACACAAGAAAAAAAAAAACTAAGGGTAATGCTGCTCAATGCCAGAAGTCTAAAACTCAAGATGCACACACTCGAGGCTCTCCTCAGTATGGATAATATCGATATCTGTGCAGTGACAGAGACCTGGTTCAAGGCTCCAGAGAGCACCCCAGCACTACCAGGTTATACCTCATGCCATGCTTTTTGGCCCCAAAACTCAGACCAAACCACAAAAGGAGGGGGAGTATCCATATTCATCAAAGATACCCATACCTCCAGGTTAGTGGCACTGCACGAAGCATCGGAGACCATCCATGTATAATTAACAGTGGGCAAAACTGCCTTTCAGTTTGTAGCCTGCTACAGACCACCCTCCCAAACTCAGGAACCCTACTCGGCCTTCATGAGAACACTGGAGAATATGAAGGTCTCTCCAAACACAATAATATTGGATGACTTCAACTACCCAAACATCGACTGGGAAAACTACTCCAGCCCTAACACCCTTGCCCAGTGGTTTCTAGAATTTATAAACTCAAATGCTATGGAACAACTGGTCACCACTCCCACTAGAGGGGATAACATATTGGACCTGGTCATCACCAACATGGGGACTCTATGTTCCACACCAGAGGTATGTCCATCATTGGTAAGATCAGACCATAAATTAATTTCACTGGACATCCATATCCCATCCTCACCCCCAGCCAAGGAAATCATGGTGAAAAATTTCTCAAAAGCAAATTTCCCACTTCTCAAAACCGAGGTGGAATCCCTCAAAGCCACCAGGCCAGTGGAAAATACTGCCCAAGCAGCAGAATCCCTTACAAATGCATTCTATGGACACCTACAGCAATGCATGGATCGTGCTATCCCAAATAAAACCAAGATTCACTCCTCCAAAGGCAGGAGACCAGTCTGGTGGACCCCAGCCATAAATAAGCTATACAACAGAAGGTGGAAGCTACTACACGAGAGAGCAAAATCCCAAAAAGGGAAGGCATCTCTGATCAGTACTAGCAAGAAACTACGATCCCTCATAAAATTATCTAAGGCCAGCTTTGAAAGAAAAATTGCGCAAGACACTAAAGATAATCACAAGGCCTTCTTTAGTTATGTCAGGAATCTGGGGAGCAACTCCCAGATATGCTCTGAGTTAGTACAAAATGACAAAAAATACACTGATCCCACAGACATTGCCAACATCCTGGCAGACAGGTTCAGTGCAAACTTTTCCCCCCTTCCCCCCTAAAGACCAAATGTCTATCCCAACAGAATGTAGCCTCCCTGACATCACAAATGTACAGGTGAGAGCTGCCCTCTCCAAAGTAGAAAACACATCAATGGGACCAGACGGTGTCCCGGGCTGCATCTTACAAGAACTCCAAGAAGAACTAAACCCTCACATAAAGTCACTGTTCAATCTCAGCCTCACTACAGGATATGTACCCAAGGAATCGCGTACAGCAGCAGTGGTCCCACTCCACAAAGGTGGTGACACAACGGACCCAGGAATCTATCGCCCTATAAGCCTGACTAGTCTGGTCTGCAAAGCTATGGAGCATATCATCATGGAACTCATAAACAAGGACATTGGTAACCTCCAGACACTGGATCCTACCCAATTCGGCTTTGTTAAAGGCAGATCTTGCCTCTTGAACATGGTTGACTTCTTTGAAACAGTTACCAAGGCCATAGATGAAGGGAAGGTAGTCCACATGGCCTCCCAGGACCTTGCAAAAGCCTTTGACACAATACCCCACTCAGGCATCATAAATAAGCTCACCAGCTTAAATATCAACCCCAATGTCACAAGATGGGTTGCAAACTGGCTCAGGGATAGAACCCACATGGTCAGAATTGCAGGTGCCCCATCAGACTCCAAACCAGTTATAAGTGGCATCCCACAAGGCTCAGTCCTGGGACCTCTCTTGTTCAGTATATACTTCTCTGAGGTACAGGATAATACGGGAGGACTATGGCTGACCAAGTTCACAGATGACTGCAAGCTGGGCACCATAATCAACTCTCCAGCTGACACAAGCATCCTCCAAAAGGGTCTCACAGAGACGGATAACTGGTGCCAGAGCCAAGGCCTTAAGCTAAATGCCAAAAAGTGCATAGTCATCCCCTTTGGGAAAAACAAAGTGCCCACAAATTACCACATAGGTGGTAATTTATTAAGTACGGAAGAAGTAATTAGGGATTTGGGGACCCATGTAGATAGAAACCTCTCTTTTGACAATCACGTTGCCACAGTGGTTAGAAAGACCTTCTATATAGCCCACCTTATCATGAAAGGGTTCACATCTAGAACAAGAGAGGTCATTGCGCCCCTCTACTCATCACTCATCAGGCCCATAATTGAATACAATGCCCCATTTGGGATGTACCTTACCCGACACCTGCAGCAACTGGAGAGGCCCCAAAAGTATCTCACCAAGAGGATCAAGGGACTCAAACAGATGCCCTATGCAGTTCGGCTAAAGAAACTCCAGCTCTACTCAGTTGCTTACTGCCTACTCAGAGGTGATCTATGCCTTATGTATAAAGCCATGTCCAACCCAGAATTAATTGACATGCTCCACCTCAGGAAATCCAAATCCCTTAGAGCTACACGCTCCAGGGACCTAAACCTCAGCACAGAAATAAATAGGACATGCTGGAGGGACAGATTCATATCCCAGAGGCTGCCCTCACTCTGGAACAGAATCCCAATCCATGTTAGGCAGAGCCCCTCACTGACTCTCTTCAAGAGAAATCTTGACGAGTGAATGGGAGATCGTAAGTTCACCCCTGGGATCTCTTCTGTGTCCCTACTAGACAGGGGCACAGTAAACTAACCTTAAAAGGGCTATCTTCTGTGACCTACTCTACAGAGGCACAGTCAACCAATCTAAAAGGGTGGCGAAAGCCAAACACACTGGCTAGGCTTGTAAATGCCCCAGGGCAGATAGCCTAGTATCAACCTACGAACCTATACAATTGTTGTGTACAGTTGACATGCAGCAGACATACCATGTAGTACAGGTTTAGAATGCATTGTTTTCTGTTGACAGTATGTGTCTTGGTAACAACAGTAACAGCATGTTGGTAATGATGTCCTGCTTCCCTCCTTCAGGTCTAATTGCATGTGCCGTTGAGTGCCAGTGTTTGCAGTTTCCCATGTGTAAATGTGGACTACTCACAGGTATGTATGGCAATACCAGCATGCTATTCGTAGCTTCAACCTCACTGTTAGAAAGGCTGACATTCCAAAGATGTCTACACATTTACTAATCCAGGAGCATGGGAGCTGTGTACTAAGCTACAGTGGCTAGAGACGTGACATCCATACCAGGTGACATCACAGGTACAGTTACATGGGGTGGGGGGTTTACATAGCAGTCTAGCTGATGACAAGGGTAGAAGCCAGTTGATAGCTAGAGGCCTCACTGTGTAGCAGTAATGCACATTCACATTACAGGATGAGAACACACACACACACACACACACACACACACACACACACACACACACACACACACACACACACACACACACAGAGGTATTCGCACACATGTATTCAGACACACAGTAACACGCCCACACTCACAGGGTCAACAACACTGTAACACACACACACACTTGACAGTGTTGAGGTGAGGACCCCTGCCTATGTGGTTATCACCATTACAGTACTGTGCATCCTCATGATGCGACACAGATAATACACATGTACAGGTAGTCAGTAATGCCTACGATCGACGGCATCAACAGGGTAGTAGATTGCATCACCTGGAGGGGTTAGGGGTTCTATTAGTTCACTATGGTAACATACATCCTCACTCCATGGACCAGACAGCCATACATACATACATACACACACACACACACACACACACACACACACACACACACACACACTGTGGAGTCCACAATTGAATGCACCTATGGCATGCACATACCGATAGCTCACATGTGTGTGATACACACCCCATCCCTGCCTATGTCTTGCTTTCTACACTGCAGTATGTACAGATCTCTACAACAGTGTACAGGAGTGTGAGTAACAATTGGGATGTATTCCCCACCATACGTGGCATATGTGGACACACAAGCAAACACACATGGCAATACTGTGAATCAAACACCTGCTATCTTATGATACATATGACAGACATGCAGCAGTATTGCCTGCATTACAATGTGTATTGACGCTACCTTTGGCAATTGTGCTGATATATGCACACGGGAGGTCTTAAGTGTTACAGGTGTCAAGTGGTTTACAGTCAGTGACACCCTGACCGCTGTGTATGTTGTATGTCTTCCCCTTCAATTAACAGAAACATAGCTTAGCGTTTGCATATGTTATTTTAGGATGGCTTGTGACACACCTGTGAGCTGTCTTCAGCAAACATCCATTTGCAAAGATGGCCCACCACTTAGTTATGTCCACATGTCCATCCATACCTGATGTATATCTTACCATACTGTCGGTATATCACCATATACAGTTGGCAATGATGGGGCTGCATTGCAACTGCATGTTGTAGTAAGACACATGTCACCTGCAAACATCAGCTACTGCACATGCACGGTAGCTGAATGCACACCACTACATGTACATGTGTGTAGGTCCTACATTCCTGTCATTTAGCCATGTTTGTAGGCATTGCAATTGGTGAACATGTGTGATGACATACATGACACATGGACTGTTGTTTGATATGATAGTTGTCATGGGTAACCAGTACAGAGGGAATGTTAACTCAGTCAACATTGATATCACACCTTATGTACTGTTAGCATTCAACAGCCATGGACCTACCTTCCATGTGCATGTGTGTAATTGCTGTAGCCACCTGCCTGCATGAAGGACAGCAACAGCTATGCTATGTACATATGTGTTGTGTGTGTGTGTGTGTGTGTGTGTGTGTGTGTGTGTGTGGCATGTACATATCCAAACATGAGGGTGTTTACTGGTGTACAGCAACAGTCATCTGTTACTGCTGTATATGACCCAGGGCCCCTGTTATGTGTACAGCAGACCTGGTTACGAACAGTGGTATCATTGCATTGCATAACACATGATGCAACTGTGTCAGTACATGGGTAGTCTGCACAGTTAATGTAGAGCTAGGTACAGTCCACTGATCATGGGTCACATGGTGTTGTACTAATATATGTTCTACCACATGTATGGATGTGTGTTGCTGGTCCAAGGACATGGTGATATCTTAGGGCTACATCCTAGAATGTGGCTTTTGACATTGTGATCTGCACCTGACACATCTGTGATGCCTTTTGAGGGTGTACTGGTCAGTACATGTGAGTGGCCTTTATGTACATGGGGACACTACCACCTGGAGCGGTCTGTACTAGTGTTATGGCCCACATTTCTTTATCTGAGGTATACGGTGGTAGCGCTATTGTGCACAACTGAGCCTTCAGCCAGGTGATCCTCACTGCACAGATGTCAGTATTCCCCATTGTTGGATCTACATTGGGCAGCTGTGATTACGAACACTACACATCTACCACTGTTTAGCATACACATACAATGCAGTTGTCCTCTAGGTGTCAGGGTGTTAACCTGGTCTCAGGACATTCATCTATGAATGGCACTATATGTGGCGAAATAGCCACTCCTGGCAGGACATCACCATGGGTGGCATTAGCGTGCCAGGTTTAGATTGGTACATCTAAGGTGACGGACAGCAGCAGACGTTGTGTAGAAGACCAGTGTCAGATATATGTAGTGCATCGTTCCTGCTAACAATGACAACTATCGACACCGGAGTCCATTACAATGTGTTGTTCACTTCTAACTGTAATAGCATGGCCACTGTGCCCTTCCGTGTTTTGAATCAGAGTGCATACAAAACAGCCCTGTGCTACTAAGTGTGTGAGCATGCCCAGTATAACGTTGTGTAGATGGACACATAGTGCATTCCAAACAGCCGTGTGCTACTAAGTGTGTGAGTATGCCCAGTGACACCTTGTGTTGGTTATGTGCCTCTATGTGTATGGGCATGGCCATTGTAACCCTGTATAGCGATAGTAGTCGTCCAGTCAACAGATGGCCATACCCCACTTCAGGATGGATTCCTACATTGAACACACTGGTTCACATGTATGTACATTGTAACTGCCAGCATCCACGTCGATGTCCGCATTCCTAGAAGGTCATATTGACAGTCTTGAAAGGTGTAGTGTCTGTGGAGCGGCTCATATCTATGTAGTATTGCAATAGTGGTCCGTAGATAGGCAGTTGTCCTGATCACACCACTGGCATGTGTTTGTCTCCGTCTGCCTGGGGACAGAAATATGGTTTTAGACTGCTCACACTCCATACAATCTCTATCACCGTCTTTTCCATTGCTGATGATGTCACCCACCTAGAAGTACACCTCTGGGAGTACTGTGTCCCAGTAATCTTAGTAGCACATTCTATAACTGCGTAATGTTGTAGTGTGTAAAGATAGTTAGGCCTGTGTTCTTATCCCAGCCATGCCAACTGAGTGTGTGTGACTCCGTCTGCCTGAAGACTGAATAATGCTTTTAGACTGCTCACACTCCATACAATCCCTATCACAGACTTTTCCATTGCTGATGATGTCACCCACCTAGAAGTACACCTCTGGGAGTATTGTGTCCCAATAATCTCAGTAGCACATTCTGTAGCTGTGTAATGCTGTAGTGTGATAAGGTAGTTAGATCTGTGCTCTAATCCTAGCCTTGCCAAGTGTGTTTGTCTCCATCTGCCTGGGGGCAGAATAATGCTTTTAGACTGCTCACACTCCATACAATCCCTATCACCGACTTTTCCATTGCTGATGATGTCACCCACCTAGAAGTACACCTCTGGGAGTGATATGTCCCAGTAATCTCGGTAGTGTGTTCTGTAACTGTGTAATGCTGTAGTGTGATAGAATAGACAGGTAGGTGTTCTATTCCAAGGCATGACAGGTGTGTGCGTTTGGCAGTCATATCCTATGTGTTGGTGTCTGTGAGTGGCTAGCTCCAGGATGTGTTGAGGAGTGTGTTTTGTTGTTTTCCTATATAGTGGGCATAAATGTCACAATCGGCCAAGAGACTGGGTTGGCAAGACATATACATACATTCTGCAATAGGTCTGGTGAGTAATGTCAGCAGCCCTAATCTTACCCTTAATGCAGTCTGAACCCGTGTGACGCACAGAAACACACTTGCCTTAATATTAACACCAGTACATAATGCAGGAGGCGCATGTGGTTTCCTTTTCTTTCTTGTCTAATGCTTTGGTGTCACATGGTCCGCTGTTGAGATATATATTCTATATCTACGCATGTGTGTGTATATGTATATGTGTGTATATATATATATATATATATATATATATATATATATATATATATGTGGACATTAGCACACATAAATCTACATGATGGAATACATGTCCTATATTGTTGAATGCCTGTGCTGGATGATCTGTACGTGATAACCTCAGACGTACATATATCTGCCATGGCTTAGTGATAAAGCACATTGTCTGTGGTGTGCTGGGTCCTGGGTTTGAGCCGTGCAGAGACCGGTTGTTTTGTTGCTGGGAAGAACAAGGGACATCGAATACGATGATAGTAAGGTGCTTTTAACCAGTTGTGTGTGGATCTGCATGACAGTAAGCAGTGGTTATTTTTGTGGAGGCTCAGTATGGGTCATGTAACTATGCATTAGAAGACAATACTATGCAAACGAGGTGGAAATTAGTGAATCCTGTTTATCCCCAGGGTGTGATGCATATCCCAAGAGTGTATGTGTATAGAGAGCTGGGTGCAGGACTCGAATATAGGTGAAAGCATGGGGGGATGTCAGGCATACTGTACGTACATTGGAGCCCTGTGTCTCGGGATTGCTCCTGGCTTAGCACGCCTAAGCTAGGGGTGTGTCTATACCTGCCTAGTGCAATTGGGAAGGACAGCAGCAGTAGGAGAGTAGTCAAGGTGAACAAGCTGGGCAAACAGGTGATAATTATCACAATCAGCAGGTTACAGGCCCAGCCCAGCCCAGAACGCTACAATAAAGTGATCAACCACCATACCCTTGGATTTTTCCACACTCTACACCACCAGTGTATACATGCGGGGAAATTTTACAAAACAATCCAACGAAATAAGAAGGGCTGCAGCAGGCAACATAGACCAACATGTGCAAGAGGCTGAGGGTGGTGAGGATGTGAATGCTACCGAATAATCCTCAGTGAGGAGACAGAGAAGACTGTACAGACCCAGGGTAACCTACCAGGGGCTACATGAGCTGGAGATAGTGGAACGCTATGGAGTGGACAGAGACCTTCTACAGCAGATTGTTGAGCTGTGCCAGCCACACCTGACACATCGAACAGGCTGAGGGGAACCCATCCCAATGGATACCAAGGTATGTGTAGGACTAGGTATACTAGCCACAGGTACCTCCCAAAGCACAACTGGGGATATCATTGGGATCTCACAGGCATCTGCATTCAGAGTATTCCACCAGTTCCTGGATGCCATGTCACCACATGCCAGTGAGCATGTACATTTCCTCAACGCACATGAGGTGTTGACCAGCAATATGCATCTCTTTCACCAAATGGCAGACTACACTGGGGTAGTGAGTGATATAGCCTGCATGCACGTATGCATCAAAGCACCACCCAGCAGGTAGGGCCTACATTAACCACAGGGGCATCCCCTCCATCAACTACCAGGTCATATGCAATGCCCAGGGCATTATACTGAATGTGTGTGCTGGCTGCCCTGGAAGCTATGACGATTTTGATACATAGCATCTGATGCAGCTGTACCACAGCTTTGCCAATATGGACGGTCACCTAGTGGGGGATGCTGGGTACCCACTGGAGCCATGGCTGATGACACCCATCAGAAATGCACACACACCTGAACAACTATGCCATAATGAGGCACATGCACAGGCAAGACATATAATAGAGCATGTGTTTGTGATGCTCAGGTCATGGTTCCAGTGTCTGGACACATCTGGACACATCCGGTGGAGCCTTGCAGTATTCACCAACTACATGCACCCAAATTGTTATGGTATGTGCTATGCTACACAATATGATCTTGCGGAAACAGCTGCAGCAGGAATAGCATGGGGCAGGGCCACACAGCCCCCCACCAATGCCAAGGCCTGTACAGGCACAGAGTGACTCAGAGGAGGAACAACCTGAGCCGGTCCCAGTAGGCGGAAGGAGGCATGCCCAGTATGACCTGGCCTTGGCAAAGAGACAATGCATAGCATATGCACTGGCACAGTAGGTACCCAGGGAATGTCACCCTCTCTGACTCGCACAGATAGTAAAAGGGATGCCAAACATGACACTACCTGTGCTCAGCCATGTATAGGAAGTGCACTGTGTGCATCCGACATAGGCAGCCCTCCAGCACCATCCTTAGGTCTGGCACACCCTCAAGGTAAGTCAATCAACCTACCATTGGTAGTTGTATTAGAATGTGTTATTACTTGTAGCCATGGTATGGATGTGAGCATGCAAGGGAATTTGGTGGCCGAATGTTAAGGCAGTGAACAGTACATGTCCATAGTGGCACCATGACATCTGCAGCACATACCAGGGTCATCATAGTAGCCAGTAGTGCACAGGATGTCATAACCCACTGCGGGTAATGGGCTGAGCATCATGTGTGTCCATACAGCCCACACAAGTCTCAACCAGCTGGACAGGTGTAGACCAACACAGACAAATGCTGTACTATGGCCTCTGAATATGCCCAATGGATGATCCCCCCCACAGACCCACACAGACAGACTACAGCAGGCCAGGCAGTAGGATGTAGGTTGTGAAGGCTAGGATGTCTGAAACTAATATGTTGGAAATTAAAGCTAAGATCTGGAGTACGCTGGTATGCCTCTAGCCAGCACAATAGGTAGGTCTACACACTGAAATGGAGTACTTGACATACCAGTACAGTAGTAGCAAAAGTGTACAAGTGTCAGCTGTGCCCCCCTTCCAGCGTACACATGTAACAGCCAGGTGCGCCCCCCCGGTGCTGTGTAGGAATGTGGATACAGTCGGATGTCCCCCCACACTGTGCAGAAATGTAGCAACAGTCAATGCTACATGACCGATGGATACCCCGCAGACACAGCATGCCATCTGTCAGTGTACAATGCAGAGGTCGGCACCACAGTACTGACTACCGGCCATGTAACACATGCAATACAGTTGACCATACTGGGCATGCTCAAACACATGAAGGTATGATGGCAATGTCAGTCGACAACATGCGGAATGATCATACTGGGCATGCTCACACACATAAACACAAGACGGCCAGGTCTACAAACACCAGTGATCCAGACATATCTGATGGTACATTGCTATACTGTTGGATGACTGTGCTGTATGGTATGTGTGTGGTACTGTCTATTGTCTGTATATTTGCCGTGGTGTATTGGTAATTCGCATTAGCTGTGTGCGCAGGGTGTTGCTACCAACACTTGCAAAGGACGGTTATTTGTTTATGACCAGAACAAGCACATTGGATACGGAGTGAGAAAGGCACATTTAAGCAGTTGGGAGCAGTTGTGCGTGGGTTTGTGCGGTGTTAAGCACTGCTGACCTCTGGTTACAGCTTCTTACACTTGTTTAGACTCCACATTTCTTTACCAGTGCAATACTCACATACTAGTAGCCAAACATGCTTACACCCGTTCGCTCCCTCACTTGCACATGCACTGGCAGTGGTGCTTGCATGTGTCACTCACGCTGGGTGGGCGAGATCCCTTGTGATGCCTATTACATTGGACTACATGACTACAGTATCGGGTATGGCGGATCATTAGGCGACGGCATGGCATTCGACTGTACAGAATCAGCGGCCTGTCCAGTGAGTTAATCATATTATATGCGTGTTCCTCATACAATCTACTTCCATCTGGCTTTTACATGGGAACCGATACGCTGCAATGCAGACAAGTAAATGTGTTTTGGGACCCACATCCGTCTGCCGCATACCTATTGTAGGTTTGCCACCTTTTAAATTGGCCGAGGTGAGACTTTAGGATTAACACCTGTCCCACTTTGCATGGGATAGTCCCTCCTTAGGCGTATGTGTCATGCGAAAATAATCTAGATATAGCAAATGTCCTGATTACAGGACAATATTATATTCTACGTTTCTCTAATAGTTGCATGTAACAGTTATTGTATATATGACACTTCTATATGTTATTTGAAGTAGCATAAGCAACTGGACTGCTGCTAGACTAAGCTTTTATTTGTTCTAATACGTATAGTTTTGTACTATGCACGGCTGTAGGTATGTTCTGACCTGGTACGTCTGACATTTCTATGGAGCAGGTCCCACTTTGGCCATTTGGAAAGGTGGCAGCCCTATAGGACCTATATGTAGAAATATCAGATTTGGCAAGGCAACACATACCCACAGCCAGTAGAAAATAGACTACTTCACCGGTTTTCATAAGTAAAGGTTATTCTTGTAACATTATAGTTGCTAATACTGTTTCCTATAACATCTAGGTGTTTCAGATACAACATAATTGTTTTATGCAACCACTACAGACAATATATGGATTCTTTGCCCTAAATCACAGGCCATATGTCATAATAACATTTATTTTGTAGGACACAACTGCCCAAAGGGGAGTGTCACTCACAAAGATGAACAGATGCTAACCCCAACCTATTATGCTATCATCTACCTAGGGTAGTCGTCGGAATATGCGCTTTCTGTCACTAGCAGACCTCACATACGAATGGGGGAGAATGAACACTGAATCAGGATCACTGCATAACACCCTCAGGGGCACATTTAGATGATTGGTACTATTAACCTGACACATTGACAGTCCCAAAGCATATGTATTCATACACATTTGTCGAGGTACATGCTGTTTATGACTCATACACGTTGTCATTAGTCATTACGTATATTCCGCCACCTGTCCACCTAATATCACTAGTTCTGGAAGGGTTTAGTTGACACTGTGTAAGATTCTGATTTGTAATCACAGACGTTCATGATAATCGGGTACAGTTCACTGATATAGTCCCTATGTGTTCCCCCAATGGTTTACAGACTATCCAGTTGATGTGCTCTTAAGGTTTGGGAGGTATGGGTGTCTGCTATATTCACATAGGAATATTAATTACTTCCATGAGGCGGGCCTAAGACATCTCTGCCAACCAACACCTGCACACTTAGGCCCATTATTGAATACCCATGATTCCCCTACCTGACACCCCTCTACAGCACTCATCCTTACTGTGAGTGCAGCTGGGGTATGAATACACCCCTACACACTGCCCACACTCCCCATGTCGGGACACATGTCGTACGTT